>NC_140178.1:102961364-103054975 GCF_963971535.1 Notolepis coatsorum
TTTATCTTTGGCGAGCCCGAGTCGGCTCTGCCCCGGCAACCATTGCCGTGCCAGAGCCGGTTTATCTTTGGCGAGCCCGAGTCGGCTCTGGCACGGCAAGCCGAGCCGGGCCAGAGCCGGTTTATCTTTGGCGAGCCCGAGTCGGCTCAGCCCCGGCAACCATTGCCGGGCCAGAGCCGGTTTATCTTTGGCGAGCCCGAGTCTGCTCCGCCCCGGCAACCATTGCCGGGCCAGAGCCGGTTTATCTTTGGCGAGCGCGAGTCGGCTCCGCCCCGGCAACCATTGCCGGGCCAGAGCCGGTTTATCTTTGGCGAGCGCGAGTCGGCTCTGCCCCGGCAACCATTACCGCGCCAGATCCGGCTCATCGTTGGCGTGCCGTGCCGGACATATGCCGAGTGTGCCGACCGGTAGCCGGAATTGGGCAGAGTATGCTGGCCACCTGGGGAGAGAGAGAGAGAGAGAGAGAGAGAGAGAGAGAGAGAGAGAGAGAGAGGGAAAATAATGAGAGAGAGACAGAGAGATGTATATATATAGAGAGAGAGAGAGAAAGAGAGGGAAAATAATGAGAGAGAGACAGAGAGATATATATATATATAGAGAGAGAGAGAGAGAGAAAGAGAGGGAAAATAATGAGAGAGAGACAGAGAGATATATATATATATATAGAGAGAGAGAGAGAGAGAGAGAGAGAGAGAGAGAGAGAGAGAGAGAGAGAGAGAGAGAGAGAGAGAGAGAGAGAGAGAGAAACAGATGAAAAAGGCGCGTTCCATCCATTCCCCTCGGTGACAGAGCAGTGAGAGGAATCTGTTGCAGACAAATTAATCTCATCTCAGCTCCGCTTCCACACTGCAGGGCTGCTGTCTGGCGTCCTGGAGACCTAGGTCACAACCATTTCAGGAGTGCAGGGCCACAGTGTGTGTGTGTGTGTGTGTGTGTGTGTGTGTGTGTGTGTGTGTGTGTGTGTGTGTGTGTGTGTGTGTGTGTGCGTGTGTGTGTGTAGCGGTAGATAGACCGGAGACTAATGATGAGTCCGAATTTCTTTTATAAAACGTTCTTAATACTGACTTTATTGATTTTGATTCGATTTATTTGACATTCAGTTAAAAAAAAAAACATGCGTCTCAAGCAAGATGTCAAGGATATAGGCACAATAATGTCATGGACTTATTTGCATTGTGGTCCTTGGTCTCATATAAAAGAATACAACAAATAGCATCAGTACATAACATTTACATGGACATGTTCTTAAGCTTTAACATTTTCAAGGAGCAAAGTTTTGACCTTTTTAAACGTGCCGGCTGCTTGTACTCTTTATAACAGCAAGGCAACATATTCCAGTTTGTCGCTCCACCTGTGCTGGGACCTGTGCAGGGACCTGTGCATCACATCGTCGGGCGGGGTCAGGCCACAGGACCTCGTTGACATCGCAGGCTATGTTTTCCCTCGCCAGGCAGCGGGGGAAGAAAGCTCTGGCATGCCGGACCCAGCCTGGGTAAGCCCCCACAGCCACATCATCACAGGCCAGGTCCATGGCCCTGAGGAGGTTCTCTCTTCCATACGGTTGCCGGTCATACACCTTCCACCGCCATGATGAGAAGAACTCCTCTATGGGGTTGAGGAAAGGTGAGTAGGGTGGCAGACATACATTGAGGAATTGTTGGTTTATATTGAACCACTCTCTTATGTGGTTGGTGCGGTGAAAACTGACGTTGTCCCAGATGATGACATAGATGGGAGGAGGCTGTGCTGGAACTGGATTCTGCTGCTCACGGTCATTCAGGATGTCTCGTAGCTCTCCCAGGAATGTGAGGAGACGTTGGGTGTTGAAGGACCCAAGGAGAGCATGCCTGTGGAGAACCCCTTCCGAGGTCATGGCTGCACATAGGGAGATATGTTGGCCAGGAACATCCACAATTGCTCTTTGGCCAATTATGTTACAGCCTCTCCTCCTTCTCTTGGTGAGGTTGAAGCCAGCCTCATCCAGGAAGATGTATTCATGGGGGTCTCATCATGGCGTCCAACCCGAAGAATCTCTGTGGAAATGAATAGAGTATAGGTAGTGTCACAGAAGGAGTACTACACTGTACTGTGAACAATCAACATTGTGTACCCGTATGTATACTTACTTGCACATACTGGAAACGTAGCTCTTTGACTCTGTCCGAGTTACGCTCAAAGGGAACTCTATAAGCTTGCTTCATGCGTAGCTTCTGGCGACGGAGGACTCTGTCTATGGTGGCCACGCTGACTCTGTTAATGCCTCCAAAATTGATGTTGTCAGCTATGACTCTCTCCTTTATTTCTCTGAGTCTGATGATGTCGTTTTCCCGGACCATGTCCACAAGGAGGATCTCTTGCTGTGCTGTGAATAGGGAAGTCCTTCCACCACGATGTGGCAATCTTTCAACCCTATAGAAACAAATATGCTTTCACTCTTCACAAAAAAGTCTTACAGTCTACAATACAAACATCAATGGAAATGCCCAGTCTCCCCCAGCAAAAGGTACTGTGGTGAAACCAATTTAGATTGTAGGCTACAAACATTTAGACAAAGTAACTACAGTACATACCTGTTATGTTCTCTGAATGCCTGAATTATGGTGGACACTGATAACCTGCTGAGGTTGGGTTGGACTCTTTGTCCAGCGTCTGTCATTGACATTCCATGGACAAGGACATGGTCAATGACAGTAGCTCGCATTTCATCCATGATGATCGTATGTGGTTGTCTTGCTCTTCCTCCTTGCACTCCTCCTCTCCTTCCTCGCCCCCTTCATCTCCCTCCTTGGCCTGCTCCTCTCCCTCCTTGGCCTGCTCCTCCTCCTACTCTGTCTATTAATGTTATGGTTTGTTACCAACCCCAACAGCACGGCACAGACAGGTAGTTCAGAGTTAGCCAAAAACCAGGGCGTATTTATTTCCAACAACAGGGAATAGCAAAAACAACAAAAAGTACAAGTGGGGAATGTTCTTGGCAGAGTTGTCTGCGACTCTGCAGCTCGTCTCAGAATAGAGACGGCACGATGGCGTTGCGCCTCTGACTCTGCGGCTCTGCAGCTACTTGAAGATCCACTCAGGGAGGAACAGAGAGAGAGAGAGAGTTGTCAACAAACAAGCAAACGGAATACAAGGCAGTCCAGTCCTCCTTAGCTGAGTCCAGTATAAACACAAGTGACAATCTTCAGTGTCTACCAACACACAAGTCTAGCTGAGTCCAGTACAAACAAAAACGGCACATATTCAGTGTTACCCAAACACACAAAAAACGGAAAGGTCCCGAGTCAGGAAGATGCGAGGAAAAACAGAGTATCCAAAATATACCTTCCAAAACTCACCAAGGCGCAATTGCGCAAAGCGGGCAACGAGGCACAGATCCAACGGATGACAGAGCAAAGCAACAGCGGCGACTTCCATAGACGTCCTGGAGAGAAACAGACGAGGAACAACACGGGAGGGAACAAGCAACAGCCAGTGGTAATCCAAAACGACCCGACAAAGAACGTTAGGAACACCAGAGTATATAAGGGATCCACCGAGCTGATTAGAACTCACTTCAGGTGCGTGAAGGTAATTGGTACCTTGAAGCGTGCGGAATCGGACCAATCCTCACAATTCCACCTCTGACACAAACTCTGCCTCTGTCCATTGTGTTGCTGTTTGGCACCTTCAGCAAACTGTGCATTCTAAACTGGCCTATATAGGTGTTCTCACATCATTGGCAGGTGTCTTCAATTTTGAGTCATTGTGTTTAAGCAATGAGGTTGTGCATTCTAAACTGGCCAATATGGATGGTGTCACATTATTTGCAGGTGTCTTCAATTTTGAGTCACCGTGTAGACACCTGTGCTTTCATTGTGTTCAACTTTTGATGACTGAGTCTACCATTTTGCATCGTGTGAGCAAAATGTGTTCAGTGAATGAGAATGTGTTCATATTGTTGTGCAACGTGTGTTTTAGCAAGTTATAATAAGTTTTAACAAGTGCGAAAGTGTTTAGAGTAAGTGTGAATGTGTTTAGAGTAAGTGCAAATGTGTTTAGAGTTCTGCAACGTGTGTTTTGGCAAATGCTAATGTATTCAGAGTTTTGTGAAATCCGAGATTGAGGTGAAATGTGTTTATACAGTAGTTAAGCCAACTGGGGGCCTGATTTATTAAATGTGTTTAGTAGGGATGTCCGATATTATCGGCCGATATCGGCATTAAAATGTGATATCAGAAAATATCGGTATCGGTTTTCAATTTTGTATTTTTATTTAAATTTTTCTTATAAACATTTCTATAGAAATGATGACAGATATTATCGGCCTACCGATATTATCGGCCGATATCGGCATTAAAATGTGATATCGGTTGATATCGGTATCGGAAATTAAGAGTTGGACAATATCGGTATATCAGTATCGGTAAAAAAGCCAATATCGAGCATCCCTAGTGTTTAGGCAACTGGTCATTGTGCTCAGAGATCTAGAAATTGTGCTTTAGCAATCGAGAAAAACTAGAATGGTCAATGTCCAGGCAGGGGTCGATACACAGGGGTGCTGCTCATAATGTCCAGGCTGTGCGTGGGGGCAAGAGAGTCAGACAGACGGGGTCAGAGCAGGGACAGGGATAGTCAGCCGGGCAGGTGTCAGAGCAGTTCCTTGTGAGCCAGGCCAGTGTCTCCAGGTCTTCGACGAGCAGGCTGAGGAGAGAGGACGAGAGCACAAAGTCAGACACGGTCAAAGAACATGAGATCCAGGCGAACAACTAGAAGCATCAGAAGAGAGAATACGAGCAAAGTAACATGACTAATTGGTACCGAGAGTTTACGATCTGACAACTTCTCCACGTCTCTGGGGCGGGGTTATATACCATGATGTAATATGCCCACAGACCTCAGATCAGCTGCCTTGCTGAACACCACACCTGCACCTACTTGACCATAATGAGAGCAGGAGAAGGGGGAAGAGAGAGAGAGAGAGGAAGGAGCACTGCCAGGCAGGAACCATGACAATATGGGACAGACCTTTCACGAATCTTCAGATTTTGCAGTTGGGGAGATGTTGAGCTAAACCAGATCTCAGAACAGTTCTCCCAGGATAAAGGGAGGGATCGTTTCACCAATCACACATCACCTCCATGAGTGAGGACCACACACACACATGCACGCACACGCAAGCGCGCGCGCGCGCGCGCGCACGCACGCACGCACACACACACACACACACACACACACACACACACACACACACACACACACACACACACACACACACACACACACACACACACACACACACACACACACACACACACACACACACACACTCACACTCACACTCACAGATGCTCATGCATACGAACAGGGAAAATATGCACGGACACGGACACACACTAACATAACAAAACTCAGACTCAAGAAGACTTTTAATACATCATCAGGACCTACGTGCCCGGAATCATGAGAGAGAGAGAGAGAGAGAGAGAGAGAGAGAGAGAGAGAGAGAGAGAGAGAGAGAGAGAGAGAGAGAGAGAGAGAGAGAGAGAGAGAGAGAGAGAGAGAGAGAGAGAGAGAGAGAGAGAGAGAGAGAGAGAGAGAGAGAGAGAGAGAGAGAGAGAGAGAGAGAGAGAGAGATTTTTTTTGATTTTTTAAAGTACTTTATTTTGTACTGTATGAAACAAAAACTTTACATCAAGCCCTTAAAAAGACTTTACATCTTCAAGATTAAAAAAACAATACAAACAAATAAATAAATATAGCTTCACATATTCATAATGTTGTTAAAAACCAATTCATCATCAAAGACATCACAAATCACATTTCCATAACACCATTCCTGAGCAAAAACCTCCAAATTTCCCATTGCTTTATAAAACCTGAACTCCAGCCAGACTCTAGCCTTCACATTACAGCACCACACTAACACTGCATCCTGGTCCGGTTTATCTTCCACTCTGTTTCTCCTGTTTACATAGACTGCAAGCTTAGCTTCCCCCACCAAAAAATTAAGCAGTTGCCATTTTTTCTTATTGTCTTTTTTATATCCTGCTCCAAAAATATAACCAATAACAGAAAAGGTTTCACCAAAAAGCCTAAAAACGTCGGTGAGCAGCTCAAACAGCCCTAAAAGCCTGTTACACTCTAAAAACGCATGAAAAACAGTCTCAGTCAACCCACAGAAAGGACATTTATTATCCACCTCTGGGTTGATGATGGAAACAAAAGCATTCACTGCCACAGCACCATGCAGAATCCTCCACTGAAGGTCAGATCTTTGTTTTTTTAAAGGAGGTTTATATAAAACTCTCCACACAGGTTGAGTGTCATTACTTGCACACAGCCTACTCCTCCATACAGTGTCCACTCTGTTGTTTAGCCATTTCTTATTAATTACTTTGACACAGTTTCTGTAACACGATTTCCTATCCATTTTGTAAAAAGCTGAACCCTTTACAAAAAGTAGAGGCCCAGACATTTCTCCCAGTACAGGGCTCAGGTAGATATTTGGAAACTCATCCTGTTTATCCGGTTTTAAAGCTCCACTGCTGTATAATCTAAGCATGCCCAGCTCCTCAACAGTCAACCTCTGTCTCCAGAGATCCAGCACCCTGGTTGCATAGCGCTGCGAACTCAGGCCCAATAACGAACACACAGCCTGAGCATCCTTTAACTCTGGTCCTGCTGTGTCTGCCAGCCGTCTCAGGCGTACCACTTCGGCAGCACACAGCAGTCCAGTCAGCCCAGGATTTGCACAGTCGCCTATATCCATCCTTGCACCGTGAACAAGAGGCTCCTCAAGTAACCAGTGCAACGATTTAGTAGAAGTATTCCTTGTGCACTTGAAAAGTGTCCAACATTTAAAAACCCCCTGATAAAAAGGAGGAAGTGCATTTAACCTTAAAGTCGTCGGGTCTGTTAAAAACAAAGATACATCAAGTCCAAGACTATTTACTTGTCGAAGAATAAAAGAGGCAACTTCTCTCCAAACTAAATCTCTTGGTCCTAACAGATATCGCTGTATGAACTGTAGCCTCAAAGTCGCTGTCCTACTCGCTAAATGAACCAGGCCTTGCCCCCCCTCTTCTCTGGGCAAAAACAGAACACTCTGAGGAACCCAGTGCAGGCAATCCCAAAAGAAATCAACCATCTTTGCCTGCAACCGCACCAACATGCCTGAAGGAGGCTCCACACATGCCAGCTTATGCCACAAGGTAGAAGCCACAAGGTTATTTATTATCAGGACTCTGCCTCTATAGGAAATCTGAGGCAACAGCCATCTCCACTTAAACAGCCTTCCTTCTACTTTCTCCACCACATTCTCCCAATTTTTCTGTACAATCGTGTCATTTCCAAGGTATAGCCCCAAATATTTAAAACCATCCCTTTTCCAGATCATGTTTTGAGGTAACACAGGTAATCTACTATGCCAGTTTCCCACAGCTAACGCCTCACTCTTCCTCCAATTTATTTTGGCAGAAGACACAGCCCTAAAACTGTCAGCAATTCTTTCCAATATATTTACATCGTTTTGATTTTTTACAAAAACAACTACATCATCAGCATAAGCTGACAAAACAATGTTATCTTGGAACCCAGGTATAGCTAAACCCCTCATCTCATTTCTCAATGATTGTAACATGGGTTCCAATGAAATTGCATATAACATGCCAGAGAGAGCGCAGCCTTGCCTAATACCCCTCTGTACCTCAAAAGGAGCACATAGAGAACCATTGAATTTTAACACACTCTCAATGTTCTGATACAAAACTTTCACCATAGCAATGAGACCATCGCCGAACCCAAAACTCTTCATAACACTCCAGAGATAATTGTGCTCAACGCGGTCAAATGCTTTCTCCTGATCTATTGAAATAAGAGCAGTATTCAATCCCAATGAATCAGAGACACCCAAAACATCACGAATTAAATATACATTATCTAATATTGACCTGCCAGGTACACAATACGTCTGATCACGATGTATGATCTGATCCATCACTTCTCTCAGACGGTTTGCTAAGGTCTTTGACAAAATCTTATATTCACTGCATAATATTGACACAGGCCTCCAATTCCTTATGTCCTGCAAAGTCCCCTTTTTTGGCAGTAAGGTTATCACTGCCCTGCGACACGAAAGCGGCAACGCACCCTCAGCCAGACTTTCATTGAATACCTCGAGAAGGTCGTCTTTCACAATGTCCCAAAAGGCTTTGTAAAACTCCACCGTCAAACCGTCAATACCAGGGGCTTTCCCGCCACCCATGCTCTGTAAGGCAGAATAGAGCTCTGACGAGTCCAAAGGTCTTTCCAGCAGCACATTCGACTCCCGTGATACTGTGGGCAATCCTTCACAAAAAGACTGTAGAAGGACATCATTGTCAGTGTACTCACTGCTATACAAAGCAGAATAAAACTCAACGGCCCGTCTCCGGATCTGACTGGCATCAGTGATGTCCTGCCCTGTCTCTGACAGAAGAGAGTGAATGAATTTATTCTGTCCATTCTTCTTTTCCAGACCGAAGAAGTAACTGGAAGGCACATCCATAGCATTGACATTCATAAATCTAGACCTTAACAAAGCTCCTTGAGCCTTCACACCTAGCAGGTCAGCTAAAAGCATTTTTTTTTTATTAAGGACTTCAAACTGTCCTTGATTTCCTGTGGATTCAAACATTTTCTCAAGGTCCACTATCTCAGTCTCCAAATCTCTCATGGAGGTAGTGATGTCTCTAGTTACATTGAGAGTGTGTTGTTGACAAAGCATTTTAATTTCTACTTTGCCACAGTCCCACCACTGCCTAAGAGAAGAGAACTCATTCTTCCTACTCCTAAACAGGACCCAAAAAAAACTAAAAACATCCCTAAAATCCTTTTCATGGAGCAAAGCTGAATTAAAATGCCAATACGCACTTCTAGGCACCAGATTTTTAATAAAGACATTGCACATTACCAATGAATGGTCTGTAAAACCAACAGGCAATATTTTACACATTTTAAAAATATTAAAATGATGTTTAAAACAATAAAAACGGTCAAGTCTAGCTAAGGAGACAACATTATCCCTACAATGAGACCATGTATACTGGCGCTCATTCCCATGAAACCTCCTCCACACATCAACCAAGCCGTGTGTGTGTACAAGCTTTCTTAATGCACTTTGAGAAGCTGGATGGGGTTCATTATGATTCCTGTCTAAACTGTTATTCTCTGTGCAATTGAAGTCTCCAGAAAAAAATAAGAAATCATCCGGACTAAAATCGGACAATTTAGTACACACTATATCTAAAAAAGCCTTTCTTTCAGGCCCTTTAGAAGGAGCATAAATATTCAATAAAACCACATTAAATGTTTCAAAATGTGCTTTCACTACAATGAACCTACCCTCTACAACAGGGGTTCTCAACCTTTCTGCTGCCAAGGCACCCCTGTGTCCAAAAAAATATTCCGGGGCACCCCTACATACGATAAAGACTTTTGCGGTCCTGTCTTTTTTGCTACAATGATGACAAAAGTGCTTGCTTTCAAAATAACGTTTATTTAACCCATTGAAACCGGGAAACACATTTGTGTGTATATGCAGGCTATATAATGCATTATTAGCAGGCGTTTCAGGTCTAAATGTATAAATAAATATAGCAATAGTGTGACCATTTCTCAAACAGAAGATCATGTATTTTTTTTTAAATACAGAAAAATATCAATAAAGTGCTATCTGTTGCAGCTGCACTGTTTTCAAAAAAAAGAAACTAGTGTGACCATTTATCAAACAGAAAATCATGTATTTATTTTTTTAAATACAGAAAAATATCAAAGTGCTATCTGTTGCAGCTGCACCGTTTTCCATAAAAATAACATAGTGTGACCATTTATCAAACAGAAAATCATGTATTTATTTTTTTAAATACAGAAAAATATCAAAGTGCTATCTGTTGCAGCTGCACTGTTTTCCATAAAAATAACAGTGTGACCATTTATCAAACAGAAAATCATGTATTTATTTTTTTAAATACAGAAAAATATCAATAAAGTGCTATCTGTTGCAGCTGCACTGTTTTCTATACAAATAACATTGTGACCATTTCTCAAACAGAAAACCATGTATTTATTTTTTTAAATACAGAAAAATATCAATAAAGTGCTATCTGTTGCAGCTGCACTGTTTTCAAAAAAAAAGAAACTAGTGTGACCATTTCTCAAACAGAAAATAATGTATTTATTTTTTTAAATACAGAAAAATATCAATAAAGTGCTATCTGTTGCAGCTGCACTGTTTTCTATACAAATAACAGTGTGACCATTTCTCAAACAGAAAATCATGTATTTCTTTTTAAATACAGAAAAATATCAATAAAGTGCTATCTGTTGCAGCTGCACTGTTTTCAAAAAAAAAAGAAAACTAGTGTGACCATTTCTCAAACAGAAAATCATGTATTTCTTTTTAAAATACAAAAAAATATCAATAAAGTGCTATCTGTTGCAGCTGCACTGTTTTCCAAAAAAAATAACTAGTGTGACCATTTCTCAAAATGTCTCAAATTATAAATAAATACAGAAAATAAGCACTTGTGGACATTTCTAGCTCAGTGTGAGGTCTGCTGCTGCTTCTGGCTAATGATACGGTCAATACGTGGGGAGATCGATGACAAGGCAACACGCATGTCATCCTCAAGGCTCAACTTGGCCCTATATTTGGTTTTGAGAGCTGTCATGGATGAAAATCCAGCTTCACACAAATATGTGGTGCTGAATGGTATCAACACCTTAAGTGTTGCATCGTGAGTTACTTGGTACTCAGCACCACACTCTGACCAAAATGTTTCCAGGGGCACTTCACCGAAACGAGCTCTCCAGGTGGCATCAGATGATATATCAATGAGTTCTTCCAAGAGTTTGGATGGATATGTGTCAGGAAGCTTCATCTCGATGTCGTCTGTAAAGGGGTTCTTTATCCACAGGTAGGTAGCTACTTCCTCCTCGCTGAGTTCAGGGAAATAACTGTTGAACTTGTCCAACATCCCTGGCAAGTGTGCTGTTACCTGGCGCTTAACACTTTAACTGCCGGAAGACGCTTTTAGGCGTCCTTCCCCGCCATGCTCAAGTTGCCGAAGACGCCGTAACTCGTCTTTGATATCAATATTTCAAAAATCTGTGATCGGAATCATATTTCCTTTCCGGGGCCCTGAGACACAAGTGTGATCTCCTCTCAATCCTCTAGCGGTTCAAGACCGCCATCTGGTGGCCGATCGGCAGATCGAAAAAACTGACGTTACCTTTAACCCGGTAGGACTCACTCCATATGGGGTCCGGGCACTCGCTAGTGTTAGAGAGACTCAGTCTTCACACAGTGAACATCGATCGCTGCAAATAACTCGAAAAAACAACATGATTTGGACGTATATATTATTATACAACCTGGAAATGGACCGGATATTTCTATATCCCATAATAGGAAAATGTCTGTTCCACGCTCATCGCCCAACGGCGCGAGGAAGATACGGTAAGATTCAGCGTTATTTTTCAATGTGTACGATACTAACTGCTATGATGAACATTTGACCCACATTAGATGAATGGTATAACGCTGCCCACGGAATTATAAACGCCCCCTCGGCCATCCGGTCAACATCAGATTACGTGTAGTAACTTCCAGAAGTCCGTCCAGTTGGATTTTTTTATATCGCGCCGATTGCTATCAAACTGTATTTGATCATCAATATAATGCATTTGGGGCTATAAATCACGTTCTGGAGAAAGCTGCAGAAAGAGATGAAAACATACTTATACTTTAGATCATATTTTAGTATGAATATGTAAATAAAAAAGTTTAACGTTCATACACCCTGAACAATACATATAGGACATTGAATGGGCCCTAATAATGGCAATTTAGCAATAGAATTTAAAAAGTTATAGCCCTGCAAAGAAGGGGAACTTCTACATAGACAAATAGAGCTGGCAACCTATGGTATATCATGAATTTAGCCTTAGGCAATCAAAGTGTTAATGGTTCTGAAATCCATGTTTTTCTCCTGAAGGAAGGCATGCAACTGTTTGAACATATCAGTGATTCCTGATGAGGCTCGATTTTTCCACATTTGTAACTTTCTTTTGAAAGCCTCCACTCTTTCATGCTGGGTAATGATGTTTGTGTTTCCACCCTGCATTGTTTTGTTGAGTTTGTTTGTTTCATTAAAGATGTCTGCAAGGTAGCTGAGTTGAGCCAACCACTTCTCATCCTTGAGGAGCTCAGCCAGTTCAGGTTTCTTGTCTGAAAGGAAGGTATGCAGTTCCTCCCTGAGGCTGAACAGGCGCATCAACATGTTTCCCCGGGACAGCCATCTTACCTCAGTATGCATGAGCAGGGAATGATAGTCAGAACCCACCTCTTCACAGAGGGCAGTGAATAACCTGGAGTTTGTGGCTCTTGCTTTAACAAAGTTCACAATGGTCACAGCATTGTTCAAAACTTCGTGGAGCCTGGGATCAATGTCCTTTGCGGCAAGCGCGTCTCTGTGCAGAACACAATGCATTGAGACGGCACGGGGAGCGACAGCTTTTATTCTTTGAACTACTCCGGTGTGTCTGCCTGTCATTGCCGCGGCTCCATCTGTGCACACTCCAATGCAGTTGCTCCAGCTTATTCCATTTGACCTCATGAAATCATCCAGTGCTTCAAAAACATCTTTTGCCGTTGTAGTCGTCTTGAGCTCTTTACAAAACAAAAAGTCTTCCCTTATCTCCTTTTCCCATTCATAGCGAACGTATGAGAGTAGATGAGACATTTTAGACACGTCTGTCGACTCGTCTAATTGGATGGCAAAATCATTTCCACGAAGGCGTGCAGCGCACTGTACCATTATATCCTCCGACATTGACGAGATGCTGCGTTTAACGGAGTCATTTGACATCGGTATTTTTGATAACTGCTTGGCCTTTTCCTCTCCAAACAATTCTCTGACTATCTCAGTTGCACAAGGCATAACCAAGGTTTCCCCGATAGTATGAGGCTTTTTATCTTGAGCTATCTTCTGGGCCACGACATATGATATTTTAAGCAGTTTCTTATCCACAGCGGTACTCTCTTTAATCCCTGCTTGTGTACCATACAGCTCTTTTGCCTTTCGCTCAAAAAATTCCCTGGTCTTGTCCTTGTAATGGCCATGTTTTGTCTGTAAATGTCTGATTAACTTGGAGGGTGCCAAAGACTTGTTGGACAGCACTTGAGAACAAATGACACATTGTGGTTGTGGTGAGCTTTTGCTCCCAGGGAATACAACAAAGCCACAATTAAGGTAACCATCTTCATATTTCCGACATTTTGCCAGTTTTGGTTTAGCCGAACATTTTAGCTTTTTATTATTAACAGTTTCTGTGTCATCATCTTCTGTGTCCAAGACTGGGTCAATCTCAGCGGTCGAATTGGTAATAGAAGGTACTGAATTGGTATCGGTAACTGTAACCTGTTTCGATGGACGAGTCAAAAACTTGTCCATTTTGTGTGAAAATTCAGCTTTGCGTTTCACGTTGGAAATATTATTCTAGCGAGGTGACGCTTGATTATGACATCACATCCTGCCATTCTTTGTTGACGGTCGGCGATACAATGTTGACTTATAAAACAGCTATATATAAATGTAATCTGCAGAGTGCCTTTTACTGTTTATCTGTTAAATACAGTTTTCATTCATTCATTCACATTTTGTATCATAATAATAACACAGCAGCGGATACACTCACTTTGTCTGCACTTGGCGAGTAGCCCATCACCGTAGCCCAAGCGTGTAATTAGCACGCTTGTGATCCAGTCTTGAACTTTCCATAACGTGTCTCGATAAATCCATTTGATTAGATCCAGCACTGAATGCATTTAGTAATTATTATCACGACAGCCGCCCGCTTTGCAATTCATTGATAACGGATCAGAGCCGGCTCTGTAACGGAGATAGGACCCGTGATGTGAAGTCACACGAATGCGACTTCTCTGGAAATGCGTTGGAAAATCTGTTGGTAAAAGCAATGGCGCCTGACGCGGACGTTAAGTTGTTTCTATAATAACTTTACGAAACATGTGAAGACATTTTGATCGATTTCTTTTTTAGTTCATGTTATTAGATTAGGCAATTATTGTATACACATGAAGCACTAGATAGACTATTTGTTTAGTTAATAGTTGTCATTCTATATTCTTACAGAAACATTCCCATCAGGCATCTTGCGGCACCCCTGCAAGCTCTCCGCGGCACCCCTGTGTGCCGCGGAACCCCTGTTGAGAACCGCTGCTCTACAACATGTTCTACAGTATAGGAAGCAGGAATAAAACGTTTTGAGAATAAAAAACCAACTCCACTACTAATTGTAGTATTATGACTCAACACTAAATCACCTTCCCATTCTTTCCTCCATTCCACCTCATTCACCTTATCACTGTGTGTCTCCTGCATAAAAAGAACATCAATGTGTTTTAACTTGACCAGTTCAAACAGCGTTGCACGTTTTCTCACATCTCTTGCCCCATTCAAGTTCAAAGTTCCAACCTTAAAATGTTCCATGGAGAGAAGAGGAGTGACTAAAATGCACAATAACAATAAATTAAAAGTTGCCACTTGTTTTCCTTTCATGAATTTGTTTTCTGACCTTTGGCAGTAATTTCCTTAGTCTATACACTTCCTGCTTAGTAAAGCTGTTATTTCCCATGTGAAACCTGACAGACGTATAGAAAGCCTCTGTATCAGGAATATGTTCCTCTATTTTAAAGCCCCGAACATTCTTTGTTTCCTGTAGCAAAGTTTTGATGGTTTTGACTGACAGTGATCTTCTGTGTTGTGACTTCTTTAACTCAGATATGTCACTACCATCTGACTCATACTCCTCACTTTCACTCTGGTCTGACTGTGAAGTCATTCCTTTGCGTTTATGAGGTGCAGATTGTGAAACAGCCTCATCTTCCATTTCCACCTCATTCGTCTGGTCATTAACTCTTGCACTGCTTCCACACAAACCACTGCTACTCTCCTGTGTTTTCCCCCCAGACACAGCAGCACTGTATGTTTGTTTCTCCCAGGCCCCTTCCAGCTGCAGTTATCCTGTAGCCCTGTCTGTCTGTTTCACACAGGCCCCTTCTACCTGCATCTCACTTGTAGTACTGTCTGTCTGTTTCTCACAGGCCCCTTCTTCCTGTAGCTCACCTTTAGCACTGTCAGTCTCAGCTGGATTATCCCTGGCCACCTCTGTTTGTATCTCAACTGTAGCACTGTCTACAGCTGCTTCTTTAACCCCAACCACTTCTGTCTGTAGCTCCCCTGTAGCACTTTCAGCAGCAGCTGGTTTAAAACTGGCCACTTCTATCTGTAGCTCCCCTGTAGCATTTTCTGCAGTAGCTGGTTCAACCCTGGCCACTTCTGTCTGTAGCTCCCCTGTAGCACTTTCTGCAGTAGCTGGTTCAACCCTGGCCACTTCTGTCTGTATCTCCCCTGTAGCACTTTCTGCAGTAGCTGGTTCAACCCTGGCCACTTCTGTCTGTAGCTCCCCTGTAGCACTTTCTGCAGCAGCCGGTTTAACCCTGGCCAATTCTTCCTGTAGCTCCCCTGCAGCCCTGTCTGTCTCAGCTGGTTTATCCCTGGCCACCTCTGCTTGTATCTCAACTGTAGCCCCGTCTACAGCAGCTGGTTCTTTACTAGCCACTCTTGACTGTCCCTTACCACTAATTTCTAAAACCACAGTCTCATTATTTGACGGTTCTCTTCCTTGCTCACTAGTTCCCTCCCCAAGGTCTGCATGCGCTTCTTGAGCTTGCTTCTTAGGGCATGCTTTAATTACATGCCCCCCCCCCCCCCCCCCCACACCCAAAGCACTTCATGGTCTCTGATGATGCAAACAATACATAATCAAAATCTTCCACTTTAACATGGAATCTCATCAGAATCATATACAAAAATCGTCTATGAGAAACAACATGTTTCAACAAAGGTGATTTGCATCCTGTAAGCACCTTCTTAATGGGAGAGACTATCTTTCCATGTCTGGACAGCTCTTTTATCAGAAACTCATCAGAGATGAATGGTGGTACATTAGACAACGTGATTTTAGTTGACGGTTGCGCAAGTGGCAACACAGGAACGTGTAAGTCCCGAACAATAATACCGCGTTCAATTGCTGCATTCACTTTCTCAAATCGATCTAAAAAGATAACCACAGCGCTATTCATTTTCCCTGCAGACTTAATACTGTTGTAACCAACAACTTTACCTACCGCTAAACTAACCTCTTCAACTGAGCAGGGGAACACGGTGCCAATCTTAATGCCGTGTTTCCTACTCAATTTGTTCAAATCAGCCATCCTGCGCACCTGGTATCTTGCCGACCAGCCCCACACTAAAACAGCAACCTAACAATAAATAAGCAACACTCTAATTCACAACTTGACAAACAACATATAAATAGAAAAGATAGAAAAAGTTAGAAACTCACTCACCAGCAATCACTCACCAGGCTCCGAACTCCGCTCCACTCACACGCATGCGCACAAGGAGAGAGAGAGAGAGAGAGAGAGAGAGAGAGAGAGAGAGAGAGAGAGAGAGAGAGAGAGAGAGAGAGAGAGAGAGAGAGAGAGAGAGAGAGAGAGAGAGAGAGAGAGAAAGCCCTTCAGAGCCAAGAGATGAACCTAGATAAGAGTCCCCTCTGCCAGCTAGTAATGAATCTCTGCCCACAAACACCGGGCTTCAGGACAGACACCAAGCAATCTGGCCCAACCAAATAATCTCGAAACAAAAAGAAAATTATATCGAATATTGGAACAAATCAACCAAATCACAAAGTAAATTAGAATTCTATTTGACCCTACCTGACCACTGTGAATGATATAAAATTAAGAAAGACATTGACACGGTACAGACTGAGTGGACACAGCCTGGCCATAGAAACAGGCCGTCACAGGCAGGACTGGCTGCCCAGAGAGGCCAGGCTGTGTTCACTTTGTCATCAAGGGGGTGTTGAGACAGAACCTCACTTCCTGCTATACTGTGAGAAATAATAAGGATCTAAGAGAAGTTTTCTTTGATAAAATAAATAAAATGTATCCACAGTTGATCCATCTCCCTGATCATCAAAAGCTGTTATATATATGTGGGGAGAAAAGTCAGTGTACAGTATTAGCTGCAAGATATATAGATTGTTGTCATACAATAAGAGAACAAGCTCTGTAAATACATGTATCTGGGTGGCTCCATCTGTAACATGATTACCCGATTGAATGATTATTTTGTAATTTAATATGTTTCTGTTGATTGTTTTACTGTTATTGCTAATATTATGGTATGTTTTATTGCTTAATATATATGTTATTGTTTGTATGTTGGACTTGCTTTGGCAATAAGTATGTTGATATTTCATGCCAATAAAGCCTATTTGAATTTGAACTTGAATTTGAGAGAGAGAGAGAGAGAGAGAGAGAGAGAGAGAGAGAGAGAGAGAGATAAAGAGAGAGGGGTAGAGAGAGAGAGAGAGAGAGAGAGAGAGGCCTCTTGAGCCCAGAGCCCTATTTTCTGAAAATCTGCCTAAAATACATACCTAAGTAAATGGAATATAGCTCCACTTCTACAAGGTCCATTTGTATATTCTTGGTATCTAGGGACATCTATGGACCTCAGTGAATGTATTCCCAGTGTCAGAAATATTGTGTCTGTTACTAGGCTTGCTTAAATTGTGATGAAACAAAGGAGAATATGAATTATGATTTTTCTTTGCATCTTTGACAGTGAATAACACCATGCTAGGAATTACCAGACATGAAAAACTGCCACTGATCTCGTTCAATGCCTTCTTGAGATCATGTGTACAAAATATCTAAGGAAATTAATAAAGGGAAGATGAGTAAACAGAAGGTTTTGTAGATACATTACTGAATTCTCCCATCCGGACCAATGCAATTTGAAATATTATTATAGAATATAGAATAGCAGGCTTATAAATTACCTTATTATAGCCCATTTATGGATTGTGCCAAATCTTATATTTCAAATGGCAGAGTTCAATTTGGATTTATAGTATCACCAGGCGTGCATAAGAACAGATAATGAAATCTACTGTATGTACAGTCGCTTTTTTATTTGTGCCAGGGTGCAACCATTTTGAAACACATTTCAAATCTAATTGTTGCTACATGCTAAAAATAGGGAAGAGAAACTAACTGCGCTTCAATATACCAATAACATTACGTTTTGTGGGTTATTATCCCGAGTAATAAGAGATATTAAAAAGAAGTAATTTGCTTGAAACCCCATAGAGGCTTTTGGGAAGTGTTGTTCGGGAAAATTTCAACGCTCATTGAAAGCTCTCGGTGTCCTCTACAAAACTACAATTCGCGACATTAAAAATTTCCAAAATGGTTGACTTTCGCAAACTATACAACACCAAAACGAAAACGAAAATCTATCTAATGACACTTTAACCTATTGGTAAACTAACGTACCAACTACAGCGTGTAGAAACAAACTATTATTCCCATGCTGGACTACAAGTAATGTTTGTCGAAATGGGCTACACCGCGTCTCTACAGCTATAATACAGAATACAAACACAAACGACTAGAAAGTCCGGCATTCTAAAGGTAAATTAACCAAACAGCGTGGCACAGAATGTGTTAAAACGTTGTTTGAAAGCTAAAATGTCTGCCGTTTGATTGACATCTTGCTTGACCTATTACATACTTCAAATCTCGGGTTATAAGACCAAACAGCTTCCGTTTTGAAAAAGATACCACCTCAGGTTTTCTTGTGTGCAATATATTTATACTTATTCGTCCTATGGATATACTGACTGTAAGCAACTTTGTTTGCTGTGATAACGAAAGGTTATCCTATAACCTAGTTATATGAATACTGGCTGAGCGTCTCACTCTTCGCCATTATGAGATATCTCTTATCTCCTAGCACCTACTGTGCTCACAAACAAACAATTGCACTCACATGCACGTGACCAGGCCACGCCCCCGTGTCCTGCTATATGACGCCGGACATGGTCACACTCTACCTTCCTCAGAAAAAGTTTCCAACACTGAAAACCCAACCAAGGGACCTCAGGGCGCTAAGAGCGAGAAGCTCAGCCAGTATTCATATAACTAGGTTATAGGATAACCTTTCGTTATATTATCATACTGGCCATCGCGTCTTGCTCTTTGCCATTATGAGATATGGGGCAGAGCAGACGCGTGGCCCGACAAGTGTACCCCCTGAGGGCCCGTAAGCCCCAACCAGGGAGGAGGGGAGTCCCGTCCACCCGCCCGTCCTAACGAAGGGGGGGAGGCAGTCAACTCCACCAAATTGTGAAAAAGGGGGAACCAGAGACCCCTGAAAAACGCACAGCACAGGCGGGACCACGTGTGACACATCACCCCGTGGCACACACCTACACACCCCTGCTAGCCCACAAAATGGCGGGACGCAGGAGAGGTCCCAGACCTCAGAACCACCTGGGAGACAGAACCCCCAGTCATGTACACGAGGTAAACTTAACGAAGGGACCCGGGGAGGACCAGGAGGCCGCAGCACAGATGTCGTCCACCGAGGCCCCCACTAACAGGGCAGCAGCCCGAGGGGGGACCTGTCCAGCCAACGTGCAACAAAAGGCAACGCCCCAGCACAACCAATGTGACAGGTGCTGCTTGGACAGCGCCTCACCCGCGCAAGGGCCACCGTAACAAACAAACAGTTGAACGGAAGCCCTGAGAGCCCGAGTCCTGAGGTAAACCTCCAGTGCACGGACAGGACACGACAGGTGAAGGCCCACCTCCAACTCACTAGCGTGAGGAGGCGGACGAACGCCTGGACCACAATATCCCTGGAGCGAAAAGAGCTCCGGATATTCTTTGTCACGAAGACTGGATTAGGCCTCAGAGTCGCACCGCTATCGGCCGAATAGACAGGCACTCAGGCCGCACATAGAGAGCACACAGCTCACCCACGCGCTTAGCGGAGGTGATGGCCAAAAAGAATGCGGTCTTCAAGACAGCTGATCCAATGGCGCCTGTTCAAGAGGCTCAAACGGGGCCTGCGACAACCGGCCCAGGACCAGTTGGAGGTCCCACTCGGAGACAGAGAACGTTCCACAGGCTTGAGATGCCGAGTGCCAAGCAGGAATGTTCCACGAGAGGGTGGCTGAACAATGTTCTGCCCCCACACTCGACCATACGCCACTACCCAGTGTAAGCCGCGGTAGAGGACGGAGCGCGCGCGTACCGGATAACGTACGAATAGTCAAGACGCATCCCCACCAGATTCACACTGTCAGCAGCCAAGCCTAGAGGCTGCCCCAGAACAAGAGGCAGAACAGAGTTCCGCGTGCCTGAGAGAGGGCCCGCGGTGACCACGGAACAGGCCACGGCGGGGCCACCAAGAGCTGAATCAGGGCCGGGGACCACACAGCTGAGCCCCGGCCCGGCGCGACGAGGACCAAGTCCTGCGCTCCCGACGTACCCGCCCCAACAGCTGAGCTATCAGGTGTAAGGGGGGGAATGCGTACAGAATCCCGGACGGCCACGGAATCGGTCCCAGACCTGCCCGACTATATCTGGACGTAGTCCCCAATTGTCAGGGTGAGGTCCGCCCTGCGACATCACACCTGCACCCACATTCTCCCTGCCAGGGATGTGGAAATCCCTCAGGCAGCGCAGATGGAGAACGCCCTTAGCCAGAGCCCGACCGCCGCCCGGTGCAGACGGGGGGAGCGCACTCCTCCCTGTCTGACAATATACGACGCTGATGTCGTGTTGTCCGTCCTCACCAAAACATGCCTGCCCACCACAAGGTGGCCGAGCCGTTCGAGGACCAGAAGGACAGCCTTCAATTCCAACACATTGAATGTAGCGCAGACCGGGCAGCATGGTCTTGCCAGCTGCCCCCTACTGCGTTGGCCCGACCCGTCCCCCCCCCCATCCCATGAGGGAGGCGTCGGTGAAGACTGTGACATGTGACAGCCTGCCCGTATCCCGCTGGTGTTGGGGGGGGGGGGGGGGGTGACCGGAGAGCGAGCTAGACACAGCTAGACGGCGACGTTTTTTAGGGCGTGCTCATCTAAGCTGTCGGCCTTGTGATCACCTGTTGTATTTGTGTCCAGGGTACCTCAGGCGGGGGAAACATGGCCGCTGCTCGGGGGCCTCGCCACAGCCGCTGGCGAGGCAGCGCCCTCACATCTGGCTGCACGGTGTGAGGCGGTGTGGGGCCTAGGTCAAATACCGCCCGCGCTCCTGCGGAAAGACCAAAGTCCCTCTGCGGAGAGGGTAGCCCTGAGGAGGGAAAAACCTTCTTTCCTCTTCAAGGGGAAATTGCTCCAACCAAAGATGCCTGTGAACAAGCATTGACAGCATCCTAGCCCTCCCTGCGGTTATAGCTTGCGGCTAGGTCAAAAGCTAATAACCTCAAAACCTCGTGCGATGTTTTGACGTCGGCTGGCTGGAAAAAACAGCAATTCGAACAATGTTGCCAGTCGCTGCTAATTCTATACCGCGGCGGTATAGGCTTTAACAGCCCACCAGCCACCTGCCGAGCCGACTCGCCTCATGGTGTCGGCCGGGCGGGACACCGTTCCACCATGTCAGAGACAAAGAACTGTTGCCACCTGCTTCACAAGTACGGAGCACCAGTGGTGGCTGCAGACAAAAGACTACTACTAGTGAAGCACTGCCTCCCTAGTAGGCATGCAGCAACCTCCACTGTGGTGTGCACCCATGAAGGGGTAAATGAATAAATGAACGAAAACTCCACTAACACACTGCAGAATGGGCTAGCCCATACACACAATTGGATGCAGACCAGAGAAAAACACCAGTCCTGCACACAATTCATAGATTCACAAAAAGCACACACCAGCCCTGAGCCTCAGCCCATCCACCCATGAAAATGGTAAACAAGCCCCCGTTAAACCCCCAACATTAGACACCGATTGACAGTCAGCATGAATGGTTAAGAGGAGGGAAGACCTTTTAGAAAATACAGCCCTCGGCGGGGAACAAAGAACAGAGACCCAGCATTGTAGCATTAGCATTAGCCGCGCGCACTAGGATAGTTGGGAAAACACCCAAAACAGAGTCATGACGACCATGCTTTCCCAAATATCCTGCCCCTCGCGCCAATACATCACACGGCTGTCTCACGGGACAACGAGCAGTATTACTCATGCTAGTATCAATGCCTGACAACGCAGGCCTACCTGTGCGCGACGTAGCTCGACTGCTAACCGTCGCGCGATGTCCCTCGATCCGCTGTCACGAGATGAGGAAACCCCAGGACAGGCCCGATGCGCTGTTAGGATGTGCCGAGAAGATTCCAGGAGCTGGTGAACCTCTGGCGAAAACCCAACATTGTGTAATTTCTCCCTGCGTTTCATAACAACTAGTTCACGGAGTGCACTATAACGTCTGTGTTGGAAACAAAAAAGAGGAAGGTAGAGTGTGACCATGTCCGGCGTCATATAGCAGGACGCGGGGGCGTGGCCTGGTCACGTGCATGTGAGTGCAATTGTTTGTTCGTGAGCACAGTAGGTGCTAGATATCTCATCATGGCGAAGAGCGAGACGCGATGGCCAGTATGATAATATAACTGCATTTTTGTGATATTGTGATTTATTGTGTGTAGCAAGTTGTGCGTTATTTACCTCATTGTATGAAGTATGACAATAAAGACTTGATTCTATTCTATTCTCTTTTATTCTTCTACTACTTCATACAAATATATAGAATATCCACCTCCATGTGACCCTGCTAGAACAATTGGAAGCTTCGTGTAACTGTGAGTGTGTGTGTGTGTGTGTGTGTGTGTGTGTGTGTGTGTGTGTGTGTGTGTGTGTGTGTGTGTGTGTGTGTGTGTGTGTGTGTGTGTGTGTGAGAGAGAAAGAGATAAAGAGAGAGAGAGAGGTAGAGAGAGAGGGAGAGAGGGTAGAGAGAGACAGAGAGAGAGAGGGAGAGAGAGATAGAAAGAGAGAAAGGTAGAGAGAGAGGGGTAGAGAGAGACAGAGTGAGAGAGAGGTGGAGAGAGAGAGGGAGAGGGAGAGAGATGTAGAAAGAGAGAGAGAGAGGGGTAGAGAGAGAGGTGGAGATATATATATATATATATATATATATAGAGAGAGAGAGAGAGAGAGAGAGGAGAGAGAGAGAGAGATATAGATAGCTGACAGTATCTCTGACGGTGGCAGGTTGAAGGTTCTCTGAGTGTGTCACGCTCCTGTCTCCTGACTCCTGCATGAACCAATAACCTGGACAGAAACCACCACACGTTCATCCATCCAGGCTCAATCTCTCAGATGGATGTCAAGGGTTTTGCGATACCGCAATGCTTCGGAGAGTAAAAAGAGATGAGAAGAGGAGAAGAGAGTGAGAGAGAGAGAGAGAGAGAGAGAGAGAGAGAGAGAGCGAGAGAGAGAGAGAGAGAGAGAGAGAGAGAGAGAGAGAGAGAGAGAGAGAGAGAGAGAGAGAGAGAGAGAGAGAGAGAGAGAGAGAGAGAGAGAGAGAGATAGAGAGACTCGCCCAGCTGCTAGGGGACAAGCTGACACAGATTTCCTGAGCTAAAGGCAAAGATGTAAGCACTTAGGCCATGGTTAGACTAGGTGTTTTTGTTTTCGTTTTGTTGCTGAATGAATACGTTTGCTGTCCCAGTTAAATAGAAATGCCGTTTTGGCAGGAAAACGCGTTGCCCTACTGACAACGCTGAAAAGGTGTTTTCGCTTTGGATACTCGCCAAAACTCGCCGACAACGTGTCATGTAATCTGCGCGGAGCCGTTGTTGCTCAACGCCCATGCGCAGTAGATACCGACATCTGCGTGCTCTCACCAACGTCCGGTGACGACAGAGCTGTCCCAAATAGCTGCAGCTACCATGTGTTGTCAAGTTATTGTTATAAGGACCCCAGTCCAAGCTACAACAGTCTGCATTCCCTTAACAATTGTTTGTATTGAGCCGTATTGTGTTGTACCCATTCTGCAATATGTTAAATAAAGTTTACATCCATTCATTCTGCTAGCATTAACGATTGCATGAGCAGCTGGCTAACGTGAGCTAACGTGAGCTAACGTTAGCTATCAGACCCTGTTAGCTCAGAGCTCCTCTTTCAATCTTAACAAGCATTAGACAAAATGGCCCAGTCATCTATTCACCTTTGTTTAATACATGAGGCGTTGTCAAGGCCAGATTAAGACTTCAGAGGCCCCTGGGCCAGATTCTTGTGGAGGCCCCCCCACACACACATACACGTGCACGCACGCACAGTGGCATTTTTATGTCACTTTAAAAAATATATAGAATATTTAGAAGTGGTGGGCTCTGAGGGCCAAGCTAAAAGGACTTTGATCACCCCTGCCCACTTTGACAACCTAGGATGGCTTAGAGTAGACAACAGAGTACAGCAACTTGCAATGGGCCTGGTCTACAAGATACACTACATGACCAAGGTACCCATGTACATGTCAAAATACTTCCCAAAAGTCAGTGAATACCACGATCACAACACCAGAGGGAGCTCCACAAATCATGTTAAACCCAGATTCGGCTCAAACAAGGGACTAAACACGTTTCGCAATTATGCCACATCAATGTGGAATGCCCTACCCAAAGCTGTAAAGGAATGTGACTCACTACCCACTTTCAAAAACACTCTCAAAGAACACCTACGGGGGACTGCAATTCGAAACTGCCCCCTGTAAATGTCCTAACACAACCCCCTCCAATGTACAGTAAATGACCAAGTATGGTTTTGTCAATATTCCAATGTACAGTTTTGTTTGTACAGTTGTACAGTGTCATGTTGTCAATGAATGTCAATTTAAATTATAATTAGGGAAGGGAGGGGGTTGAAATGTGTTTTTGTCCTGTGTTACTGTCTGTGAATGAATGAATTAATGAAAATTGTATTTAACAGATTGCAGAATGGTTACAAATAATACAGTACGGCTCAATACACACAATTGTTAAGGGGATGCAGACCAGAGAAAGACGTTTGTCTTGTTTACATCATGGTCCCCCATTTTCAATTCATAGTGACATGTATGACATGCACAACATATATGACATCATGACATTTATGGCATAGGGACATACATGACATACAGGTATATAGTACTGTTACATTTGTGACATATATGATATGCAAATATACAGTACTGTTACCCATAGATCCTGACAGAGAGTATATACGGTGGGGAAGAGACTGTACATTAGGAGGGGGTGGGTGGGTGGGAGAGAAATATACATACGGTGGGGAGAGAATATATACATTACATACGGTGGGGAGGGGACTGTCTATTAGGTGGGGGTGGGGCTGTATGTATGTGTATGTCAGCACCGGCGGGTCTCTGCTGTCTGTAATGAATAATGATCCCAATCTGCCTTATTCGTGTCGGGGCTGTGTCTATACTTTTACCAACGGATTTCCAGTTCCGCGTTCGCGTTCTGCGATCTGATTGGCCACTGACGTTTCTTAGGCGACTCTTTCGAAGTTGGTTAAGGTTAGAGTATGGAATCAGGGCTGGTGTTTTATCGCCCTGCTCTAAGACAAACTCTAACCTTAACCAACTTCGAAAGAATGCCTAAGCTTAACCGGTGAAAGAAAGAGGCGTCACACGATTGGCGCTACCAGAAACGCCAGTGGCCAATCAGAGCGCAGAACGCGAATGCAGAACTGGAAATCCGTTGGTAAAAGTATTCAGGCGTCGGGGCTGGGATGTGGAGACGCAAGTTTAGACTTTTTATTGCTGTTTTTACCTCAAACGGAAAACCTCAAACTCTTATGAAGAGGAGAAAAAATACTCACGATTAGCCACTTGCAGACGGCAGGGTGTGACATACTGTATATTTTAGTTGATGAAATATTTTTGTTGACTAAATATTTTAGTTGATGAAATATGTTTTCATTTCAGTGTCACAGTATGACATCGGCCTCCAAAAAAGTTAAAAAAAAATAAACAAATATTTGGGGCCTCTAGTGACGAGGGCCCCCCCCCCCCCCAAAAAATTAAAAATAAAAGTAAAAGAAATTATAATAATAATTTGGGGCCTCTAGTGATGAGGGGCCTCCAAAAGGCCTCTAGTGACGAGGGGCCTCCAAAAATTTTTAAAATAAAAGTAAAAAAAAAAATATATATATTTGGGGCCTCTAGTGACGAGGGTGTATCCGTTTTGTTTTTTTGCACTTTTATTGCACTTTCTTTGCTGAAAAACAAGTGCTACATTGGCTAAATAGCTCACGGAGGCATTTAACACTTTCAGTGCCAGGCCGTATTTTCCTTTTTACCCCGTTGATGCCACGGTCCACGGCCCATGTAACGTTAATATCGCCTAATCTATGTTTTAAATTATGCTATGTGTCTAATCTGCCCATCGCTTATCAAAGAATCATTTTCCAGTCAACATTGGCAAAGCAGATTGTGTTTTTATCGCTTCATTTCCTTTTTATAGCATTTTGAAAACCACTCGGTTTCGAAGAAAAATCAACACATTCCCTGATAATTGCCTTTTACTGGAATATTCCAGAACGTTATCATTTGTCGGTCTATTTATGAATCGTTTTCAAATAAACGCTAGATGGTCGATAGTATATGTGTGCGCACGCACGCTCGTGCCGTGCGCTGATAATCGCTGCTATTATTTCCTCATGGCTTTTACAGTGAAACAGCCATATCACATATAGTGGAAACGCTTATATCTCGATGAAAACGAGTCTGATTATCCTAACACTGATAACATAGATTCCTTACCTGACATCAGATGGTATCCAAATGGTATATTCCAATTCCTGATCACCATTCGAAAAAATCGATAAGTATATTGATCCAACGTGTGTACAGTATAACCCATGCTCGCTGCGGCTCAGAGGCTCCAGAATGAACTCTGGTAACTCCGGCTGCATCAGTGGACTGGAAAATGTGGACTGGAATATTTTTTTTCCCCCATCCATTTTCATTGAGTCCATTCCAAAAGTAAAGGGTGATTTACCATCTGGGAGACGATAGGGGGCGCTTTTTCACATCTGATCGCCGGCGGCCCCTGAATCTCCAACGGTAGGCTCGGGTGATGCAATATGATTTCAGATCGCTAATAAAAAATAATAATAATAATTCCGAGAAAAGCCGTGACGTGGCTTTCAACGTCACAATCGTAAACCCGAGTTTAGCCGTGAGTGGCGCTCAAAGTGTTAAAGATGGTGGCTTGTTGATTTTTTTGCAGGAAGTGTATTTGCACATCCAAGGTAACTACCTCCCCGCGCAATGCGCGCATGCTCAGTGCTGAATTCGAGACGCGATCCATTGCGGTCTGACCACACCTCGTTCTGACAAAACGAAAGTGCTCAGATCGCAAAACAAATGTCTAACTCGGCTGTCACTACGTTGCGCTCTGGAAAGCGAAACTCATCTAGAAAACGAAACGAAAACACCCTGTGTGTAACCGACGCCTTAGAGGAGGTTCATTATGAGGGACTGATTCACTACTACAGGACAGAGGGGCTGATGAAGGTACTGGGCTACAGGACAGAGGGGCTGATGAAGGTACTGGGCTACAGGACAGAGGGGCTGATGAAGGTACTGGGCTACAGGACAGAGGGGCTGATGAAGGTACTGGGCTACAGGACAGAGGGGCTAGAGCTGATGAAGGTACTGGTACTGGGCTACAGGACAGAGGGGCTGATGAAGGTACTGGTACTGGGCTACAGGACAGATTGGTGAAAAATGCAGCCCCGAGCCGGTAGACACTCGCAAAAAGTGCCGCGAGTGCTCGTGACGTGCGTGACGGCCCGTATACGGGCCCATGCACGTTAAGAGGTAAAGGGAATGTCTACCAGGAATGTAGCATTGTGATGCGTTGTTCTGTTGCGTGCCGACCCTGCAGTTTACAGTCAAACAAAACCGTGATCATTGGATATTTGCTGTGTTGTGTCTATGTATACTTACCGTGAATAATAATAATAATAATAATACATTTATTTTATATAGCGCCTTACATAATGCATCTCAAAGCGCTTTACATACAGCATTATAGCATACGGACAAACAGTACATGGACAAACACAGTACATGGACTTTCACAATGATGACATGGTGGGGATAATACAGAGAGAGGGAGACAGCTTAAAGACAAGACAGAGAGAACATTTTTTAATAAATAATAATACTAAAATATAGGTGTGTACAGATGTGAAAATGTAAGTAATGCAGGGGTTGGGGGGTCAGGAGTGAGGGTATGCAAGATTGAACAGGTGGGTTTTGAGGTGGGATTTAAATGTTTCTATAGGGCTTCTTTGATGTGTGACAGGAGTTGATTCCAGAGTCGCGGAGCAGCGGAGGAGAATGATTTGTTTTCTGTGGACTTAAGGCGGTAGTGTGGTGTGCTCAGAACGGCTAAGTTGGATGAGCAGGAGGGAGTGTAGTGTTGAAGGAGGTTGTAGATGTAATCAGGTGCTAGGGAGTGGAGGGCTTTGTAAGTGAGGAGACAGATCTTAAAGTCAATCCTATACTTGACAGGGAGCCAGTGAATTATACTTACCTCAGTGGTCAAGAGTATTGTGATAACCTGTCTCACGTATTTAAAGGGGTCATACACTAATTTAGACCTCTAAACAGATGAAAGGTAGACAGTACTATTTTGGGGGAAACTTTTGTCTATTACTTCCACTGGGTGTGTGTGTGGGGTGGTGTACTAAACGGGACACAGTTATTAAGGGGAACTACAGTGTGCTAATGGGTATCAGTCACTAAAGAGCAATTGATGCCTACTGTAAAAACTCCTAGGCTGGTAAATCTAAGGAACAGTTTGGAGTGGACACAAGTGTATTTCCTGTCAGTTATTGCATCAAAGCGGACATGGCCACCCGCATTTCACTGTATGCCCTGGTATGTATGTGACGAATAAACCTCTTGAATCTTGAATCTAGATTAAATTCAGATTTATTGTCATCATACAACACAAGTACAGAACAACATAGGTAAAATAGCCTAACCTAGGGTATAGGTAATGGAGTGCAGAGTTTATAGTAAGGGGGGGGGGGCTGTCATCGTGGTACAGAGTTCAGAGAGATGACAGATGAGGGCAAGAAGCTGTTCCTAAGTGTGCTTGACTCGGAGGTTCCTGTAGAGGAGGCCAACAGTCCATGATTGGTATGAGAGGTGTCCTTATATACAGACAGATGTGCACAATTATATATACAGTGAATATAAATATATTTATATCCTATATCCCAGGGCTATTCAACTGGCGGCCCGCGGGCCAGATCCGGTCCATTAAGATTACATTATATATTTTTTTTCTTTTCATGTCAACGTTCACACGCACAATTTAGCCAAAAGTCACTCAATTAATGACAGATTTCATTGATAAATTGAGGGAAAACTTTGCAAGTCGATTTGATGAATTTGACATGCCCAGAGAATTGATGCATTTTGTGAGCAACCCATTTGCCAATGTAGTTGCTATTTCCACAAAAGGACAAGAGTTCCTTGCATCACTTCACATTGATGAAGGTCTCCTGCAACTTGAAATAATTGACATGCAAGCATCATCTGCTCTGAAGCAGGCACTTGAGAATGAATCCACCACAACATTTTGGATAAAGTGTATTCATGTCAACACATTCCCCAAAATAAAAACGCTGGCAATATCTGTGCTAACAATGTTTGGCTCAACATACACCTGTGAATCCAGTTTCTCTCACATGAATGCCATTAAAACAAGCAACCGTGCCTCCTTGACAAATGATCATTTGCATCACTGTTTGCGGGTAGCCCTCACTTCCTATGAACCCTCTTTCTCTGCCATTGCCCAGTCAAAGAAGTGCAATCTCTCTCATTAGATGTGTGTATGTAGGCTAGGCCTGTCTGCCCCCCACCCCCCCTGATGTTTGAGAGTTAAGAGTGGACAATAAGTGCTAATAAGATGCTGTGATTTGCTGTTGTTGCACAGACATGAAGCACTTTTTCATAAGCTCAGCTGCACTATAAATGTGTTTTTTTGTTCAAGTGTTGATGTTAGAATGTTCAGATGCACATCATGCACTTGTTTGTTTTTTATTTTATTTTTATATTGAAATGTTGAAGAGGAGATGTTGCAGTTGTTGCACAGTCATAAATGAAGCACTTTTTGCAGGAGATGTTGCAGATGTGGCACATAAATTAAGCACTTTTTTTGAAAAGTATACTACTTTTGCAATGTAGTTAAATAAAAGTTGTGAAAATGTGGTTGTGTGTTGTGTCAAGTGTACATATATTCATAGCACGGGGAGGCGCCATGGCAGTCCGGCCCCTTGGGTTTCTGACAATGTGGCCCCCTGAACAATTTAGTTGAATAGCCCTGCTATATCCTCTTAACACGCCTTCGTTTGCATTCTGAAAGTAAATTGGTCACTATTCTAGAACCATTTGTAGCAGATGGACAAGTCTGGCCTCTTTTGAAAGGAAACATCCTGGATTTTCCTCCACAGCAGGACGAATCACCCTGAGTGCTACTGTAGTAGAGTTACAGAGGTTTGAACACACTGAAATAAAAGTTTTCTTAACCTGTTAAGCCCTACCCCTATTTTCTGAAAATCCGCCTAAAAATACATACCTAAGTAAATGGAAGATTGCTCCACTTCTACAAGGTCCATTGGCATGTTCTTATAGGGACATCTATGGATCTCATGGAATATAATGCAGGACCTGCTCAGAGGTCTTTAATTGGCATTGGCAATTATCCTCAACACACACACACACACCGGAACACACACGCATGCATTGTCTGTAGGATCGCTGATGCGATTCGTCTCTGCGATTAACCCATCCCATCGTCCTTCCCCCCCAAGGGCAGCCGGGAGCAGACAGGCGTCAACGTGAGCCGCGCCAGGGGACCAATCCAAGTGCTCCTGTCCGTCTTCGTCAAGGACGCCACAGCGTTAGCGATCTGTTGTTGTGCATGTTTTTCCAATGGGTTTATCTTATCGGGGGGGAAACCCTTGCGAGCACGGGGAGAACATGCAAACTCCACACAGAAAGGCCTGGGAGATACCCCACCTGGGTACCTGGCATCATGGAAACCTGGTCCCCAAGCGGGAATCGAACCCTGGACCTTCTTGCTGTGAGGCGACAGTGTTAACCACTACACCACCGTGCCGCTACTGTGAATGTATTCCCAGTGTCAGAAATATTGTGCCTGTTACTTGAGTAAATTGTGATGAAACAAAGGAGAATATAAATTATGATTTTTCTTTTAATCTTTGACAGTGAATAACACCATGCTAAAAATGACAAGACATGAAAAACTGCCACTGAGCTTGTTGACCTTCTTGGGATCATGTGTAAAAATTAATGAAGGGAAGATGTTCCACCCCACGGGGTCGGTACCGACCCAAAAAATGACATGTGGTCATAAATCAATATTTTTCAGTGTTGCATATTTTTTGCGATTTTTTTATCAAACGTTTTCAAGTATTAACATCACTAACATGTCACAAAAGCATGTAGAATGTATATTATCATCAATATGTTAGTTTAGCAATAGGTTAAAAGTGCCATTTGATAGTTTTAAGTTTTCGATTTTATGAAGTCTATTCCAAGACGGAAACGGAAATGGACATTTTGAACCATGGGAATTGTAGTCTTTTTGTGGCCATTTTGTAGAAGACATGCATAGCTGTCGACCAGCGTTGGAATTTTTCCGAACTACACTTCCTGTCAGATACTGTGGGGGTTCAAAGTTCAGCATTCTGAATGAATCATATCAATAACTGTTATGATTTGCGATAATAAGCCACAAAAGGTAACGTTTTTGACAAATATTGAAACGCATTTAGTTTCTCCTCCCTATTGTTAGCATGTAGGAACAATTAGATCTGAAATTTGTTTCAAAACGGTTGCACTGTGGGGAAAATTAAAAAGTACACTAGATTACAGTAGATTTCATTATCTGTTCTTATGCACGCCTGGTGATACTAAATCCAAATTGAACTCGGGCATTTGAAAGATAATATATGTATATATATATATATAAATGTGCGAATTGGCTATAATAAGGTAATGTATAAGCATCATATTATATATTCTATAATAATATTTCAAATTGCATTGGTCCGGATGGGAGAATTCAGTACTGTATCTACAGAACCTTCGGTTTAATCATCTTCCCTTTATTAATTTCCTTCGATTTTTTGTACACATGATCTCAAGCGGGTACTGAACGAGATCAGTGGCAATTTTTTAAGTTTGGTCATTATTATCATGGTGTTATTCACTGTCAAAGATGCAAAGAAAAATCATAATTCATATTCTCCTTTGTTTCATCACAATTTAAGCAAGCCTATTAATAGACACAATATTTCTGACACTGTGAATACATTCCCTGAGGTCCATAGATGTACCTAGATACCAAGAATAAGCAAATAGCCTTTGTAGAAGTGGAGCAATATTCCATTTACCTAGGTATATATTTTAGGCGGATTTTCACATCGTGTGGAACAGGTTAAACAGAAGGTTTTGTAGATACAGTACTTAATTCTGCCACCCGGACACATGCAATTTGAAATATTATTATAGAATATAGAAGGCCTATAAATGACCTTATTATAGCCAAATTGCACTATGGATCGGGCCAAATCTACTCGTTCCAATGGCAGAGTTCAATTTGGATTTAGTATCACCAAGTGTGCAGCAAGAACCGTGAATGAAATCTGCTGTAAATACAACCAGTTTAAAAAAAAAAATTTAGACAGGTCTGCCATTTTGAATCGTATTGCATCGCGGATGGTTGCTAAACGTTCACAGAAGGTAGACAAACTAACTGTGCTCCAATCTATGCCAATAATGTTCAGTTTTGTGGTAGATAATCCCAAAAAATAAGAGAAATCAAAATAATTCATACACAAGTAATTTGCTTGCAGGAAGCTGGCATTCGCTAGGTAATGTAGTTTTTCGAAATGTCAATGCTCATTGAAAGCTCTGGATGTCCTCTCCTCATATGACTACAAACCAAAATGCGACGCTAATTCAAAACGGTGGATATTCTCTAAATTATGAACACATTCCATAAACTAAAATCTCACTAATAACACTCCTATTGGTAAACAAACGTATTGTTCAAAATATACACTATGACTGCTGTTTTGACAGGATTAGGATCTTTACTTTTGGCTACATTTGAACCAAAAAATGCAACATTATGTGATACAGTCTGGAGAGATTGATTTATGATGTGATGTCATCTGCGGTCTGCCGGCGGACCGCTCGGGCTAACGAGGTTAACTTAGGTCTGAATTATTTTGCAAACAGATGCCTGCAAAAGAGTTCCAGCTGAGAGATATGAGCTGGAAAACACAATGGGTCCATAGCCTGAAGTCTCACAGGTCCAAAGTTGATAACAATACCATAGAATCTTTTTTTCTAATGGTATGTATTGGTTTATCCAAAATGGCCTTTCGCACCAATGCATTCGCATGCGCAGGAGAGTCTTCTTGAGTATTCTTCTTTCGCCAGAGAAAAGGACATATAGATCCGCGGAAATACCCTCACGTCATATATCGTCATTTCCAGAATTTCATTGGCTACAAAAACGGTCAATAATTTTCACCGTCAGAGGTGACTGGTTTGGTCCGGCAGTGAAACCGGTAGTGGTAACTTTTTCGTCATCATCAAACCTTTATTTAACCAGAAATAAAAACCCATCGAGACCGAGGTCTCTTTTTCAAGGGTGATCTGGCCAAGAAGGCAAGCACAAATTATGACAAAACATACATAACAAGGCACAATACACATACAGTAGACTACCATACAACCGAAATGTTTAATTAAAAGTCAATTTCAGCATAAAAAAATACAAGCACAATAAAACAATAACTGTAAGGGTCCACCTGTCCTGAGGTCTTCCCCTGCTGCTCCCTCCTCCCCTCCTGTCGATCCAAGGACTCCTCAACAGCCCCCACCTTTGCACAGACTTTTCCCAGCTCCTCACTCATCCCCATCTGTACCTCCCCCTGCTGGACTTTTGTTGCCACTTCTCCTCCTCCATTTTGTTAGTTTTAAATTATCAGTGCTTTTGTGCTGTCTCCCCATTTTGCTGTCACTCCCTGTATATCTGTTACCCTCTGTTCTCCCGTGCTTTTGTTAAGTGTTTTGTTCCTAGTTGTTAGTTCCTTGTGTTGTTGTATGGTTGTTGTTATGTTTACTCTGTCTAGTGTTCAGTCTTTTCTTGTGTCTGTTTCCTTCCTGGTTGTCTCACCCCCATGTGTGTCTCGTTTTGCTAATTGCCCTGCTGTCTCTCATGTGTTAATTGTTCCCCCTATATCTGGTGTGTCTTCCCTGCCCTCCAGTGGTCGGTTCATTGTTTTCGGTTCCATGTTTGATGTTTGTGTTCCTCAAGTTCAAGTTTCAAGTTTCTTTAATAGTTGTCATACAGAAGTACAGAATACTTTTATACAAAATGCTTCTTACTGTTACGCTCCAGAGACTGTGCTAGACAAGATAAGTATCAAATAACATAGTATAGCATGTAAATTAGAAGTAGAAAATGAGGTCACAATGTTCAGTATAGACATATGTACAATGTTCGATGCAGAATAGACGTAACTGAGTTACCATATAATATACAATATACTATGCAGTGTACTAATATACAATACTATATAGTGCAAAGCAGAAATGGGATGAGGTACAATTTAGGTACAATTCACAGTAAGGTGTACGAGTTGTAGTGCAAATCCTTTATCAATAAATATAAAGTGTGGGGAGTGGGTGCTACAGTGTGTTTGTTTAAAGTGAGTGTGGATGTGTGTGCTATATGCGTTTGATGGTTGTTGTGTAGTGTTCATTTTTCGTTGAGCAGCCTGATGGCCTGGGGATAGAAGCTTCTTCTGAGTCTTTCTGTGCTCGCCTTGAGACTCCGGTATCGCTTGCCTGACCGCAGCAGTTCAAAGAGGCAGTTGTTCGGGTGGCTGGAGTCCTTAATGATTCTCTTAGCCTTGCCCCTGCACCGCTTGTTGTAAATGTTCTGGAGGGTGGGGAGCCCCCCTCCAATTGTGCGTTCGGCTGAACGTGTCACTCTTTGTAGTCTGCTTCGGTCTTGTGCAGTGCTATTCCCAAACCAGGAGGTGATGTTGCCAGTCAGGATGCTCTCTATTGTACATGAGTAGAAGTTCTTAAGGATCTTCTACTTCCTGGTCTGTCTGCTGTTGCTTTGCTCTCCAAAATGTCAAATTCAACATCAAAGCAGGAGCAAACAAACAAGGGACTAAACACGTTTCACAATTATGCCACATCAATGTGGAACGCCCTACCCAAAGCTGTAAAGGAATGTGTATCACTACCCACTTTCAAAACCACTCTCAAAGAACACCTACGGGAGACTGCAATTCGAAACTGGCCCCTGTAAATGTACAGTAAATGTCGTAACCCAATAATACACGAGACCCTCTTCTTGGGACCAAGTAAGGTTTTGTCGATATTCTAATGTACAGTTTTGCTTGTACAGTTGTACAGTTTCCCCCACCCCACCTACCCAATGCCCCCCCCCACCCCACCCACCCAACCACCTCCAATGTACAGTTCCCCCCCCCCACCCCACCTACCCAACCCCCCCCCCCCCCACCCCACCATACCCAACCTCCTCCAATGTACAGTTTCTACGTCAAATGTATATAGGGGAGAGTGCGGTGAGTAGTGCCAATTTTTACTTAAAGTGCCTTTAAAGCAATGGGATTACAGTAATGCCCCCAACTAAAATATGTACATATAGTTTAGGATGTTGTGCATCCCTGGGGACAATAACTTTGGATCTTAAATAAACTGTTTCAGAAATATAGCTTTAGAAAAAAAATTGGTTTTGTGGCACAACTTGCCCCCGGTGCGGGGTAAATTGTGACATTAGAGAGAATACACTGGGGTAAATTGTGCTATTGATAATTTTACGTAAAACAGATCATTTTAATCTCAAAAGCGGTAAAAGCATCCTGCAGATCTTCATCTCCTTTCCAACCTGACGTATAGTCTTCCCCTGTTGCACCTCTTTCACTGCTCTTTCCAACTTCTCAAGAGGAGTTGAAACCCTGTCTGTCTTCCGTTTGTATATCTGCGTGGCATGATGGATTTTGGTCTAAAATTAAGAATATCACAGTGATCAAATGTAAGAATACAATGTACAATAACAATAAAATACAATAAAGTAATATATATCTAATAATTATAAGTTGGGGCAACTTAACAAACAGAACACCTGGCACAACTTAACCCAGGCCCTTTGGCACAAATCACCCCAAGCCTACCATTTTGAAAAAAATGCATCCCCCAGCTGTTTTGAGCTAGCATCATGCTAACTGTATAAACTCATGGTGTAGCTTACTAAAGCACTAAAACATGTGTGAACTGTTTTCAAAGTTGTCTATAATTGTTCAAACACAGCAATCAAAAAACCTTGATCATACAAATTTTACTTTGGAGGGCAAACAAATGTTTTTTGAACTTAAATGTGCTTACCTCTCAAGCCAGGTGTCTCCCTTATCTGCAGGTTGAGTGAAATGGATGCCTCTTCAAAAATATGTTGTCACATGACATGACCAACTTCTTCTATGGTTTTCTAGATAACAGGGGTGGCACTACTTGCCCATTGGCACTACTTACCCCACTCCCCCCTACTCTCTTTTTTAGACTCTTTTTGTATCACAAACAGTACTGTATTTGTAAATCTGGTATGTCATAAATGTATAGATGTAGCAGTACTGTCTATCTGTATGTCGTGTGTATGTCATATATGTTATGATGCATTGAAAATGGGGGACCCTGATGTAAACAAGACAAAAGTCTTTCTCTGGTCTGCATCCCCTTAACAATTGTGTGTATTGAGCTGTACTGTATTGTACCCATTCTGCAATCTGTTAATAACGTTTTCAATCAATCAATCAATCAATCAGCAGCCGGCTAAAGGATTTCCGATATTTTTTGTTTAAAACAATACAAGGAGATCGGAGAGGCCAATTTGAGACGTGTCTGGAGGTCTTTCCAGGACCAAGGACCAAAATAAAATAGACTTATTTTACTTGCCTCAGTCCACACGGGCGGTATTTTAAACCACATCCAGGTGCTGGATCTGAGGTTGTATGAACGTTTGATTTTTTAACCAGTATATAGTTTATATTATAGTCACCCATGCATCTTCTATTTGTTCAGATTCTACCAGAAATGTGTGTTAGTGAAATGGTTAACCTTCTGTAGTGTACTAGTGAAACGGTTAACCTTCTGTAGTGTGGTAGTGGAAGGGTTCATCTTCTGTAGTGTGGTAGTGAAAGCGTTAACCTTCTGCAGTGTGGTAGTGAAAGCGTTAACCTTCTGTAGTGTGGTAGTGAAAGGGTCAACCTTCTGTAGTGTGGTAGTGAAAGGGTTAACCTTCTGTAGTGTGGTAGTGGAAGGGTTCATCTTCTGTAGTGTGGTAGTGAAAGGGTTCATCTTCTGTAGTGTGGTAGTGGAAGGGTTCATCTTCTGTAGTGTGGTAGTGAAAGGGTTCATCTTCTGTAGTGTGGTAGTGAAAGAGTTCATCTTCTGTAGTGTGGTAGTGGAAGGGTTCATCTTCTGTAGTGTGGTAGTGAAAGGGTTCATCTTCTGTAGTGTGGTAGTGGAAGGGTTCATCTTCTGTAGTGTGGTAGTGAAAGGGTTCATCTTCTGTAGTGTGGTAGTGAAAGAGTTCATCTTCTGTAGTGTGGTAGTGAAAGGGTTCATCTTCTGTAGTGTGGTAGTGAAAGGTTTAACGTCCTCCTATACCTTCCCTCATCCCTCACTATTGTCAGCTGGGAATTTATCAATTAAATATCACAGAAACAAAGGAAGTATATAATAAAAATGTCCAGATGCTCACCAATCTTGAGACTTGAAACAGATGCAAACATAGCGAGACTGACAGGCGAACGCCAAGCAATCTGCTGTCAGTCAACTGAACTAGCTCAAACCTCTTTTCTCCATCCTCGGGAAGCAACAGTTGTGATTGGAGGATCGATGAAAAGAGGGCGGGAACAAAAATTGCTTTGGTGTTTGAAGCAAAACAAAATTGATAATCTTCTGTTTCTCTTGGTTCTAAGTGAAGAAGTCAGTGTGGATAACAGAAGCATTCACATCATAACACCGAAGTACTGGACACACAAAATAACACAGTTTACTCATTAGAATCTTTCACTGTAAACATTAATAAAGCTGAAATATCTTCACAGGAAACACATAAAAAGAAGTAACCTGAATCATCCCGGTTAAACAAATTTGTATGTGTGTGCACTTACAGTACACACACACACTCACTCACACACACACACACACACACGCGCACGCACGCACACACACACACACACACACACACACACACACACACACACACACACACACACACACACACACACACACACACACACACACACACACACACAGACAGCAGAAGCGTGTACACAAACAACCGTTACTTCTCCTCATGTTGTTTATTTACATTTTGCGATATGGGGCAACTTACATAATTTAGTAAGTAATTACTACCTGGCGTTCTAGAATAGACATTGGATTTGATGGGTTTCGTAGACTGCCCAATAGGAGGATTATAGGAGAGGACACAGCCTTTGATTCTGACAGCATTAGTTCAAAAACAGACAGGAAGAAGGGTAGGTACGGCCTGTGATGGTCAGCTCAATTGAACATGATCGTAATAATAATAATAATAATAATCATGATCATCATCATCATAATAATAATAATACTAATACATTGTATTTGTATAGTGCTTTTCAAGGTACTCAAAGAGACTTTGCATGAGATACAAAATAAAGAGAGAGATCATTCTAAAACCAACATTAAATTCCAAAAGCAACAATGCTGTACAGCAGGGCTATTCAATTAAACTTCAAAGAGGTCCAGAGTTCCTCAAGCAAAAGTCTAGAATATCAAGTTAAGTTAAGTTTAATCTTTATAGCGTGGCTGATTGGTGCAGTGGGCAAGGCACTCGCCACTAACGCAGGAGACGCTGGGTTCGAGCCCAGCTCTTGGCGTTGCTACTGGCTGGCCGGTCGTTCATACTAACACAATTGGCAAGTGTTAGAGGGTGGGAAAGCCGGTGGGTGGGGATTGGATGTTGTGGACAGCGACTCCTACAGGTCGGTTTGGTGACGCCGGTGTGGCGGAAACAGGAAGGGGGCAGCGTGAGCCTACCACGCGTTACTCCTCGCCACTGAGAGTTCGAGCTGCTGCGGTGAAAAGATGCTACAGGCTGCCTCCTCGTGTACCGGAGGGGACGCGTCTATTTTTTTGCCAACGGATTTCCAGTTCCGCGTTCGCGTTCTGCGATCTGATTGGCCACTGACGTTTCTGGTGCGATCTGATTGGCCACTGACGTTTCTGGTCATGTGACATGTGCGCCAAATCGTGTGACGCCTGTGTCTTTGCCCATTTCCGCCTCGAACGGCATGCAAACTACCTAACGCCTAGTTTATCACATTTAGGAAATCCCTGAACATGATATTGCATTGGTTTGTGATAGATTATTAGTTACTGGGTATTTCAAAGTACCTCATATTTGGTGCCATTTTAAAGCTAACAACTAGGGCTTTCCAATGATATAAAATAAGTGTATGATTATCATCATCATTTTTATTATTATGGTTCATATGTAGTTGCACTTGAACTTGTTGAAATTAAACTTGGAAGATAAAAATGTATTAAATTACACTTTCCTTGCTTAAATCAGATTTATGTATATTGAATGGAATGTAGACAATCTTGTTGGCAATATAGAACAGCTGACAGATTAGAAATAGCATCTATTGTTCAAAAGTTATTAATTAATTAATGAAACTAGATTTGATAAAAAAAATTATATATTTTTTTTATTTACATATTGTGATGATAATTATAAAACGTTCATGTGTGTGTTAAAATTTTTCTTCAAACTTACCCCATTATCTTCATAGAGCCTTGTCTTCCTTCTAGAAACTCGCCCTTCTTGAACGTTTTGTCCTGGGTAGGGGAATGACGGCGCTGTTCCTGGATCTCAGCCGGTGCTGTTAGCATGGGAGCTAGTTCCAGCATCTAGACACTGCCGTCAATTCTAAGTTGATAAAATGAGATATGTTACATATAGGAATATGACCCACTAATGAATACACTAAATACAGCAATGTGGCTTATTTGAAAACACTGCATTTGCGAAATAAATACGACAACTGTGTTGCAGTTAGCCTGCATCTAGCCTGCAACTAGCGCTGAATGTTAGCCAACTCACAGGTAACTCTCCCTGGGGGAAAATTGCTAGTCGCACACGGTAGATTTCAAAACAAGATTTTTGATGGAAAATATGACCAGAATCTCTGTAAAAACATCTCACAAACACTATAGACGGTCATAAAAGTTAACGAATGCTATAAGAAGTCCAACAGATTAGTAAAACAGTACTTACACGGTTGTTTCGAAATGTACAGGCAGGCGCGGATTCCCCGGAGAAAATTCATTGTGCGACCGCTCGCTCTGGGGGAAAGTTTGGAAAACGGGAGCTGCGGTTGACGGGGTTTTTTATAGACTTCTGGTGAGAGCTGCGGAGTGATACTTGCTGTGTGTGTGGGGGCCGGTGTTCGTAATATGGCCACAAAAAATGGTGTCCCTCCGCCAAAAAATTTGAAAATAGTGCCGAAAAGAAAAGACTCTTTCGAAGTTGGTTAATGTTAGAGTTTGGAATCAGGGCTGGTGTTCTATCGCCCTGCTCTAAGACAAACTCTAACCTTAACCAACTTCGAAAGAGTGCCTAAACTTAACCGGTGAAAGAAACAGGCGTCACACGATTGGCCGCTCATGTCACACGATCAGAAACGTCAGTGGCCAATCAGATTGCAGAACGCCGAACTGGAAATCCGTTGGTAAAAGTATTGACGCGGAGGGGACACGTGATGCAAGGCTTTTGTCCTCACTACAACCGACCAGTGGGAGGCATACGTTCAAGACAGGGGAGGGAAAATTTGGATAATACGAAATTGGGATGGGAGAAAAATAGAAAATGGGGAGAAAAAGTGGACACAAAAAAAAGAAAAGTTTAATCTTTATTAATCCCCTCAGGGAAATCTGCTCTCTGCATTTGACCCATCTTAACTATTTAGGAGCAGTGGTTCAGCCACACAGTGCGGCGCCCGGGGACCAATTCCATTTTTTTTTTTTATATATCTTTTTCCCCCTCCATTTTCCTCCGATTTTCTCCCATCCCAATGTTAGTCGTTATGCCAATTCCCAATCCCCTTCCTGGTCGCTGCGCACTTACCCCCCACAGTCGGTCTGGGAGAGTGGAGGCTACCACGTGCTTCCTCCGACACACGTCCAGCCAATCAACCGCTTCTTTTCACCTGGCAGCGCGGATTCTCACTGAGAGGGCGTAGTGTGTGGAAGGATCACACTATCCCACTCAGGTCCTATCCGCGCTTAGCAGGCGCCCGGACCGAACGGTAGGAATCGCTGTTTACAACGACCCGGACCCACCCCGCCAGCTTCTCCCACCCTCTAATACTGCCAATTGTATTAGTGTGAACGGCCAGCCAAGCTGGTGACAACCCCGGAGCTGTGAGCTGGATTCGAACAGGTGAATCCAGCCGTTCCGGGGTTGGTGACGAACGCAATCTCCGTTACACCACCTGACCGCCCTGACCAATTCCAGTTCTAATGCCAGTACCTTGGTCAAGGGCAATGGAAGGAAACGTACGGTTATGTATATAACCATAGTTATATGAGTATAGTGACACTCTGCGTCATACTGTAATACTCCATATCAGTATTAGCACTGAATACATTTTCACATGCACCTTTACACACCTCATCTGTCTGGCCACACCCCCATCCGCTCCTCTACATAAGCAGGGGTGTGGCCATACTAACAGCTCCTTCCTAAGTCTTTCACCACAAAGGCAAGACCATGGGGTCCTCAGTGAGTCCGACGCAGAGCGTCACTATACTCATATAACTATGGTTATATACATAACCGTACGTTATATATTGTATAGCTCCGCGTCATACTGTAATACAGGAGCTAAGCAGAGCGAGAGCGCGACAAATGTACCCGCTGAGGTCCCCCACAACCATCAGACCCGGGAAGGACCCGAGCCCCCGGACCCCCCTAACGGAGGACGGGAGGGTATCGGATCCGACTGTGCGAAGAGGAGATTAGCAACTCAACGCACAGGGTGAGCAGACTGTGGGACTTACCCACGACTACACAAACGCGCAACCCACATGCCACTAGGGAACGAACGGAAGGAACAAACCCCCGTTACAACCCCAAGATCACGGGGTCAAGAGCAAAATCCCAACCCTGTGGCAAGGCCGTAGCAGCGGAGCGCGAAGGAGGACCCAGACCCAGGAAGGGACTGGACCCCCCCCGGAAAAGGGGGCCTGGAGAGGCCAACGACGCCGCAGCATTGAGACCCCACCAGGCGGTCACTAGCGACACCACCCCCCACATCGCCAGCGTATTCGGACAGGGCCCATCCAAGAGCAGGCCCTTCCCCCCTTCAGCACGCCGCCCCGAAGCACTCAAGAGGCTACACCCACAGCGGGACCAGGCAGCGTACCGGCAACAGGCCACTCGACCTGAGCCTGGAGCACTGCGGACTAGACAGGCGCCAAAGGGGTCTGCTGAAATAGCACCCCGGCGGAAGGGGCGTATGCTGGCATGCTGTGCACCATGTTGCAGCCTCCACAAAAAAAACCTCGACTCTCTAGAGGGGCCGAGGCAGAGAAGGCTGACATGATTGGCAGACGTCATGAAAGGTGCGAGGGCACACTCACAGGTAGACGGGGCCAAACCGGGCCTACCCCGAGAGTTGACTCTGCTACCAACACACCAGGGAACCAACCACCCCCTTGGTTCTAACATGAGGCGGTTGTTCCTATAACCCCCCAAGAAAAAACTCCAAAACACAACTGCGGGTATACACTGGCTATACCGCAGTACAAGTGTTTCAGTTTTCAAGAAGGGGTTAACCCAGGCCAACAGGTCGACGAAACATTACTTCGGACCGGGCCCGGCGGCCGGGGAAGTACACAAGGTTACCAGAGGAGGTCCAGAAGGCCACCCCAACAGCCCCCTCTTCGCCATGCATGAGAGAGGAGCGAAAGAAAGGAGAACCAGCCCCTTATAATAGTGCCAGGTACAAACTGTACCCAACAAGGGTCGCCATAACGCCCAACCCTGCGACACCCCGGGCCGACCCGGCATTTTACCACCTGAAAAAAGCCCAAGTCCCTCAGGGTACCAGAACAGCAGATCTGCATCCCCGGCGGACAACGGGTTAACTGACCTGGACCAGCATGACCAGAACCAGTCCCGTGCCCTAACCACGCCGACATGCCTACTTTAAGGGAAGGGGCAGATATGCGTGTTGATCTAAAAACATGAAAAGAGGGCGCCACCCAGACGGTCCTGTTTATACCGCGCTCAGTGGCCCACCCAAAGGGCGTGAGACCCCTCTACCTATGTTCTGATCTATTCCGTTAACATCCCCCAGATATGAACGAGAATCCATCGAGACCTAGTATCAGGCTCTCGGAAGAGGAAAGAATCCCCCATCCCAGTTGCTTTATAAAAACGCTGTTTTAATAACAAGCAACCAAGGCGTACTAGCCACCTGCATGATTCTTAACAGAAAACACCCCGAGCCAGTACTATGTATGCGTCGGGACCCAAAACACATCAATGGACAGTCTAACCAGACCCCACATTGATCCTTCAATGCGCCTGGGAGAACGACAAGAAGGTTGTCGTGCTTCATATTCTCCACTCTTTTTTATTAAAAAAGAAAGAAACACCGACTGACATGAATCCCACGTGACGCAGCCGAGGGTACATTTTTTTCACATTTTTACATTCCGTCAGCCTCACCATAGAGGAGAGACGGAACCCCTCAGAGAGACTTCCCACGTGAGCCACAGATTGAAAAGTCACGGTAACATTGAGTCATGTGACCAACCGACTCAAGTTACGCGTATATCGAGCATAGTAGAACAGTAAGTTCCTACGCTCTGCCCCGACAACTCGACAATAACAGACCCTACATACGGGTCTAAACTCACGGAAGTCATCGTCCAATAGCAACGTGCCTAGTGACGTGTGCTATGACGGGGGGAAACCCAAGACTCAAACGCCTGTGATAGGTGCAGAGTCTGGGAAACCCTTCCCCCCCCCCCCCTCCTTGCCAAGCCGCCTAACAGCTTGGCCCTGACTGAACGAAGAAAGTCCTATAAACCCCCTGACCAATCAGAAGAGGGAAGGAGGGGTTTATCCGGCACCCCCTCACAAGCCCAGTCTGTGCATACGACAACAACAATAGCCATATGATACCTTTAGTAGCAATGCTAACGAAATAGCGTAAGCATCTGTGAACAGGGTTTATAGCAAGACCAAGTTGTGTGTGTGTGTGAACCCAACACCCCATGTTGTAACACAGAAAAAATTTAGAGAGAGAGAGAGCGGCTGAGCCGCGGTATGTTTCCATACGAGCATTACTGCAAACCAACACAACAGTGTTGCAGCTCAATATCACTGTATAAGTAACAGAGCACACAACCAACCTCTACCTTTATGCAGAGATTCAGGTCAAGGCAGAAAACCCTTTTTCAACCGAGTGTAGGCTGCAGGCCTCGCTTAAGCTCTAACATGAAGAACACCTAGCCCTCCTATCAACCCATACTAGCGAAAGATTCACACGTTTGCAACCCCATCATATGTTTGGTGAATAAACACACAGTTTGTTAACAAAAAATACAGTCCCCCTTTAGAGGGGACTTTTTATTTTTGAACAAAATCATAGAGGGGCCGGGAAGGGAACATGGGGAGGGGACCACAGAGGGAAAAAGTCACTGCAGTCTCTAGCAACGCCTGCCACGAGCCGCTCGGGATTTGCCACCCCGTGGAGCCCCAGAGGGACGGTAAACGATCGGCGGCTGGTCTCGACGATCCCTACCGTCACCTCCGGGCGTAGATGGGCCGGCTGTAGTGGCAGAAGCGCCCTCTCTCCTCCTGGCCTTCTTCGCTGAAGGTCCAGCAGTGGCGGTGGGGGCAGCGGCGGCCACGGCGGAGGATCCTCGACGACGTGGTGGCCGTCTGACTCCACCGGCGACATCGGGTGGGGGGAAATGAGGCTGAAGCACGGAGCGCTCCTCCTGCATTTCCCTGCAGGTTGAGGTCATCAGCTGCAGTGCCGACCCGAATAATTCAGCTTCGGAGAGGGGTGCCGTCAGAAGGGGAGTCCTCTTCTTCTCCGGCACACGCGCCTGCTCCAACCAAAGGTGGCGCTGGATCAGAGTAGCCAGGGCGCGCACTTTCCCAGCGGATATAGCCTGCGGCTGAATCAGATGCAGGATGGCTCCAGCCGACTGGGCGAGCTGATCATGTTGTAAATCAGTCAGCTCCGTGCCGCCCGTTAATATCCCGGACATGAATCTCGCCAGCTGCGCGATGTTAGAGATTGTGTTCCGGTGATAAATAACTGGTCACTCCAAAATGCCAACCGCCTCGCCGGTTTCCCTTGCGGCTTCCGTAGCGGCTCCCACACCACCTCAGGACAAAGGAGCGCCACCATCGGCCTATCAAGCCGTGGCACGCCCTCCTTCATGCCGTCTACCAAACCCGCCACCCGCGTGACTTGCACGTAGGTGGGGGCAAGGCCCATGATGTGGGAGACCACCTGGCCCTGACGGACATAGGCCGCCATTGAGGGGAAAAATGGCTAGACAACGTCCACCCCTCTCACCGGGCGACGCTGCCATAGATGGCCTATGCAGTCATCACGGACAGGAATAGGCAGTGGCTGCGGCAGCGGTACGCCGTTTGCGACTGCCGCCGCCGCCATGAGCTCGGGGAACAAAGCACGCAGTTCCCCCTGCATACTTTCCTCCTCCGAGCCCGCGTCCCTCACATACAGCAGACTACTGGTCAAGGAGCCACATTCTGATGTGGCTGATAGCAGGGCATCCCGCCGCCGAGTCGGAGGTTCTAACCCAACATCTGCGGACGAGGAACCCCAAGGAGACATCTCCCCCCCTTCCAGTGTTACCTGGACAGGCAGGGGACATGTCTCCACTGGGCCTTCGAACAAGAACCCGTCCGCCTCTATCATGTAGTCCTCTGTCTCCATCGGGCATGTAGAGACCGACGCATCCTCATCCGGCTCCAACAACTCACCAAAACCGGGCCGTTCACGTCTGCAAGCCACCATCTTGCGACGGGAGCGAGCCGACGCAAAAAGTTTGCGTCTCAAATCCCCTGCAACCAAAGGAGCCGGCCGCCCAACAGCGGACGAATCCCCGGAAGCAGAGGAACCAGAGCCGGAACCAGGCCATCGCACAGGCGACGGCACCGGCGCCCCAGCTCCTTGGAGAGGCAAACTACCCATCGGACGCCTACCGGGCGTGGCTGCCGACCACGAGAGAGGCCTCAACCCCGCGCCAAGATGTACGACGGAGGCGGAGATGGAGAACCGCTGGTGAAGAGTGGCGTTGCGAGCGCGACTCTCCGAAGTAGACATTATGACTTAGCTTTTTTCTTTCGAAATATATGAGAGAAGAAAAAAGCAAGAAAAAATTTAAACACGTCTCAACTTTCTTCAGCTAAAAACCTCGTCAAGTGGGGATCTACCGAAGGCACTTCCTTGTGGTGAAAGTGAAGAAGGAGGCGAGTAGGTGACCACACACTTATGAAGGTAAGCGGATGGGGGTGTGGCCAGACGAATGTTGGGATATAAAGGTACATTGTGGAATTTTTATTCAGTGCTCGTGCACGAAGTGAAGTGCGTGCAGAATGATGCTGAGCGTAAGCCATAATGAAATAGAACCCTTTCACTGACACACTACCAAAGGGTTAACCCTTTCACTGTGACAATACAGCAGGTTAACCCTTTCACTACCACACTACAGACGGTTAACCTTTCACTACAACACTACAGAAGGTTAACCCTTTCACCTTTCACTACCACACTACGGTTAACCTTCTGTAGTGTGGTAGTGAAAGGGGTAAGTCACTTGATTTCTAAGTCAACATTTCTGTTACACTCTACTGCTATCAGCACTCATGTCTAGTTATCAAATAACACATCCTTCTGTAATGGCCATAGTCATGTGTGCCTTATTAAGAGAACCCACATACTTATATACACAGATAAAACACACGAATGATACACAATATGATACGAGACATGCTTTTACAAAACAATTCACGTTACCCTTACATAAAACCAATGCTTTAAAGAAAACTGTACTGTGTGTAGAACTTTATAAAGCGGGTACCCGGTAGATCAAATCAAGCAATATGATTGGTTCATAGCCATGGTATAATGAGCGTATATCCACGCTCACGGCAGTGACAGTGTCTGAATCAGACAGATAAAGCGATGGTTTTATCCCGATTATTTGATCATTGACACGTCTGCTAAATGTATTCAGATTCAGATTCAGACTCAGATGACTTTATTCACCATATTGCAGTACAAATGGAACGTGATTTGACGATTACAGTGCATGCGTTTCACAATTTAGAACAATACAACAGTAATAAATAATAAATAATTATAAGTAAAGTGCAAGACAGGACAGAACAGTGAGACAACAATAAGACTGTAAAAAGTGCAGTGGTAGGGGACATGGAAACAGTGCAGCATAGTTCAAGTCCGGAGGTCTCGCCCTAGCAGCTCGCCATAGAGGGGGGGAGCAGGTATTAATCTAGCTACTAACTGGGGAGACTGATAAATTACAGATGAAGGAATATAGCAGGACGATCGGTTACCATCGTTAACCTCACGTTGAACGGGGATTCCCAGTTAAACTGGGCATGCATCAACCCCAGTCCTGTCGCAGCCGCTCAATCTCCGAAAACATGCACTCAACACTGCAGAAGATTTCCCATTTGGACGAACTGACTACATATTTGGAATCTAAATGGGTACATTCTCACCTGAAAAGATATTAAAACTGTATGATAATGGTCATAGGTCGTACGTTAAAACAGCGTTCAGCCTTGGTAAATAGACGGCATTCATACAGTATGATATGAAAAAAAGAATGCCAGCTAGTTGTTAGTGCATATGTTGCATAGCAACCGCCTTGCAGTGCAGGCAGCCAGGAAGGTCTATTTTATTTTGAACATTATTATTTACTAATATATATTTACTAATAATAACATAAACATTCAAATTGTAGTGTTTCTTACTTTCATTTTGCCATAGTACTAGGTAACTGTTTTATAAAAGCAATAGCTCACTTCAGGCCATATGGTTATTATATCACAATTGGAGGGGGGCTTCCCACTCTCCAGAACATTTACAACAAGCGGTGCATGGGTAAGGCTAAGAGAATTATCAAAGACTCCAGCCACCCAAACAACTGCCTATTTGAACTGCTGCGGTCAGGCAAGCGATACCGGAGTCTCATGGCAAGCACAGAAAGACTCAGAAGAAGCTTCTATCCCCAGGCCATCAGGTTGCTCAACGAACAATAACACTATGCAACAACCATCAAATGCACTCACAGCACACACATCCACACGCACACACTTACTTTAAACAAACAACTCACTGCAGCACCCACTTTACACACTTTAGAACACCTAAACACACTTTATATTTATTGGCAAAGAATTTGCACTACAACCCATACCTCAGTACACCTTACTGTAAATTGTACCTAAATTGTACCTCATCCCATTTCTGCTTTGCACTATATAGTATATTGTATATTAGTATATTGTATAGTATATTGTATGGTAACTCAGTTACTTCTACTCTGCATTGAACATTGTACATATGTACATACTGAACACTTGTGTCTATGTACGTGACTTCTATTTTTTACTTGCTATATTTATTTTATTTTATACTTATCTTTTTTGTCTAGCACAGTCTCTGGAGCGTAACAGAAAGAAGCATTTTGTATAAAAGTATTCTGTACTTCTGTATGACAACTAATAAAGAAACTTGAACTTGAACTTGAACTCATACCGAACTATGCCCCTTAGATGTGATAAAATAACCATGGCCTGTCGTGAACTAAGCCCCTTATAGCTGTGATAAAATAACCATGGCCTTTCGTGAACTACGCCCCTTAGCTGTGATATAATAACCATATACCATGGCCTGTCATGAGCTATTGCTTCAATCTTATACTGGAACAGACTACCACTGAATTTAACCCAGATTACGTTGGTTTAAAGGTGGTATAGATAACATTCAGCCACTAACGAATGCACTGTAACACCAGCATGTAATTTATCCAATCAGGTGTATTCCACATGGGGAAAAGGAAAGTAGGGAGGGGATACATGCATGCAACATGTAAACAACCACATACATTTTGGATCTGCAAATCTTTTTTTACCCCTTAAACTTACCCCACATTTTGCATAAAACACCTGACGATTGCATACCCAAAGTAATTTGTGATTTATTATACTTCATACTTATAGCACATGCATGAGTCTGGTCTCTTTTGAAAGATAACATTCTGAAGTGTCTTACACAATAAAGAAAAACGAACTCAACAATGAGTGCTAATGTATTAGAGAAACAGAGTTTTGAACACACTGAAATAAAATAGTTGTTCCTGTGTTGACTTGTTGCCGGATGCCTGTTTTTGGGTTCCAGCTGAGAGGTAGGAGCTGGAACGGTTCCATAGCCTGATGTCTTATGTAGTAGAGGTCCAAAGTTTATAAAAATCCGATGGAAAATGTGTGTTTAACAAAGGTTTTTGTAATGTGTGTACCGCATTCATTCAGCGTGATTATCCAAAAGGGCCGTCCACCTCCATTCATTCAGACATGCGAGTCAAAACAACGAACTTGTTTGTCTTCTTCTGCCCCCTTCTCGTTGCAATCAGCGCTCATCTGGGATCGCTTTCGTGGCAGACGCACTTTGGCTACAACGGTGGTCAATCATTTTCGTGACTGGTCAGTTCAGTACCGTTTACAACCGGACGTGGTCACTCATCGGAACGGCTTGTCAAATGACACTCGCCGGATATTTTGTCTTGTAACTCGAGACCCGAATCACGCAATAGGTTGTGTTACAAAGGGTCAGATTAAACCGAATATATATATTTATTACTTGAGATATATTGTATAATATTTGTATATCGTCTGATATCTCTTGTATATTCCTTGTACATATACACGGAATATCCCTTTACCTAGGTACAGGCCAGACCATAATATTCGTTCTCCTATTGGACAGCGACCCCTAGGCGCCAACGGCCATACCCCCAATGGCAAGTTCAAAGCTACCGCTAAGACATGTCTCAACATGTCCAGGTTTGCGCAGTAATACGAGACAGAACTGAGGTTGGCACTAGATTATTCACCTTACGTATAAATACGTCGCAGGTGGATACAGAAGCACTTAGCCTAAAGTGAGTTGACCCCAAACGTTGAAGCCTTCACCACGATACAACATGCCGTGAAGTGGGCCCCTTTTGCCCCTAAATAGAGCCTTGAGAACCGCGTGCGAATTGATAGCTAAGTGTCAGAGTTTAACGCTGTATCGTCGAGTTCGACTTATTCTATTGTGAAGTAATAGTCTATTATATATAGTGTATCGTGCGGCTACCGTTCTACAGTGACCAGCATTACCACCGGTTCGTCGTACCGAGTTAGTGCACTTATCCAGGCTGGGCGGCCTAAACTCGTGCCGCCATCCGAGGAGTCCTAGACGAGAACCGTTGGATATGTACACCGGAGAACCTACACCGGCAAATGCAGAGCCTTTTCCGGCTGGATTATATTGCTTTGGTACTGTGGCTGCTGGAGCAGAGAACCGTCTACCCCACTGCTGTGTGGGATCTACCCTGTGAGGAGCACCGTCGAGCCCGCCTCTAGGACCCACAGAGGCTGGCTAGCTTTCATCCATGCTGTCTTGCATACCGGAGTATAGCTGTTGCTTTGTCTACGGACCAAAGGATTATTGCACTGTCTCCTGTATCTGGAGTCTCTTTATTCCTCGTTGATCCAGACTTTGCTCCCGACCATTCCTCTCCCCTGCTGGCTTACAACCGGAGGGAACCCCCTTAGTATCTCCAGCTGACTACGAGTGTGCCTTATGTAATTCTTATGCTACAGGTGGTGTCAGTTATACCCATCTTATTATGCTCATGGACTTACGCTCTTGACCTACTTAAGTGTTCTTCGCCATATAAGCGCAATTCATAATTCTCAATTTGTAACCTATTGTTGCTGCTCTAATAATAAATACTTCTAAATATAACTTTCTTTGTTAAGCCGTATTCTTGTGTGGGTGTTCACCAGATATACCGTGTACTGTATGGCCAGTAATTAAAGTACATAACTAAGTAGTGGTTTAATGATACCATACTCTCAATACAGTCAGGGAATTGTACCCCTCAGTTACAGGTTGAGTGTGGTGACGATCGAAAGGCAGCAAATTAACCATTCCAACAATGTATTGGTTGCATGGCAAAAAATGCAGCCCGAAGCCGACAGATGAGGGCAAATTGCCGTGACGTGTGCGTGTCCCGTGCACGGGCGTGACATACCGTATACGGTATGCCAAACGTTAACTTCTTCCACCCGTCACATCATAAATCAATCTGTCTAGACTGTATGACATAATGTTGCGTTTGTCTTTCAAATGTATCCAAGAGTAAACATCCTAACCATGTCACAACAGCAGTCATAGTGTGTTAGGGTTGAGGGTGATGATGAAGGTGAGAACACAGTTTGCAGACCAGGAGGAAGGAACGGAGGCAGAGACGAGGGGTGATGCTTAACGAGGAGAAGTTTACTAACACAATCAGAATACAAAACAAACGAAAGGACCTAGGACTACTAATACAACGAAGGAAAACAAGAAAACGACAGGGAAGGCAGGTACGACACAGGGAAAACGAGGAGACAATGATGCCACAAAGATCCCAACAAATCACAAGCAATAAATACAGACACTAATTAAGACTCATTACAAAGGAAAACACCTGGGGGAAGAAGACATTAGAACAAATACAATAAACAACAATCCTGAACAAGGACTAAACTAAAACAACACACAGAATCAAAATGCTAACACAGAGAAAACCTAAACAAACAACACTTCTAACATAGACACTAATTGCCACAATAAAATATGATTAATCTGAGCAAGCAGGGTCAATGTTGACTGCAGCTTCTGCAGATGACCGCTAGATGGCGGCATGACCCTGGGGCATTGATCCTCCCAGACCTGAGCAGGTCCTCAATGGGGGGCTTCCAGACCCTGAGAATAACGTCCAGACACGGGTGAAGCAGGAAGCCGGGACCCCGGAACGAACCCAGGGAGAGGACCCGGGGGCCGGGAGCCCGAGCAAAAAACCCAGGAGGGGCATAGCAGCCAGGGGGGCTGAAAATGGGTGCAGAGGCCCGGAGAGGGGGGGTGGGGATGGGAACCGAGGCCTGGAGAGAAGAGGCGGGGAGAGAAACCGGGAGCCGGAGAGGGGAGGCGGGGAGAGAAACAGGGAACTGGAGAGGGGAGCTGGACCCGGGGACCGAGGCACGACGAGGGGGGGTGGGGATGGGAACAGAGACCTGGAGAGGGGAGCTGGACATGAGGAGCGAAACAGGGAGCCGGTCAGGGACCGAGGGTAAGGACCCCGGAGCAGGATCCCGGACGAGAGACCCTCCAGCCGCCGGACTAGGGGCCGGTTCAGGAGAGCCGGAACGGAGGTGCGGTGGCGACGACGCCCGGAGCAGGATCCAATGCAGACCATGGCGAAAACCACGGCAAGGACCACGGCGAGGACCAGGGCGCCGATCAGGGTGTAGGGCTGGACCAGACAGGGAGCCAGGACCAGTCGGGGAGCCAGGACCAGTCGAGGAGCCAGGATCAGACGAGAAGCCAGGACCAGTCGAGGAGCTGGGAGCCGGTGTAGCAGCCGGACCAGGTGTAGAGGCTGGGCAGGACGCGGAGACCGGACCGGTCTCAGCAGCGAGGCATGGCGTAGGATCCGGAGATGAGGAGCCTGGAATGGTGACAGCCGGAGCTACGCTGACCGGAACCAGGCTGGCAGCGACGGCCGGATCAGCTGTGGAGGCCTTGTTAGCGGAACTAGCCCCACTCGCCCTCTGGGCCTTGCTAGGCCTCGGAAGTCTGCTAACTGTGGGAACTAGGCTAACCGTGGGGCCTGAGCCAGCTGTAGGGACTAGGCTACCGGGCGGGACTGTACTAGCTGTGGACATCTGGTCAGCTTCACGAACTAGGCTGACCGTGAACCTTGAGCCTAGGCTAGCAGTGGGGACTGTGCTAGCTGGGGAGGCCTGGTTAGCTGCGGGGGCTAAGCTAACGGGCGGAACTGTGCTTGCTGTGGACGTCTGGTTTGCCTCAGGAACTAGGCTGACCGTGAACCTTGAGACTAAGCTAGCAGTGGGGACTGTGCTAGCTGGGGAGGCCTGGTTAGCTGCAGGGGCTAAGCTAATGGGTGGAACTGTGCTAGCTGTGGACGTCTGGTTAGCTGCAAGAGCCAAGCTAACGGGCGGGGCTGTGCTAGCTGTGGACGTCAGGTTAGCTTCAGGAACTAGGCTGACCGTGAATCTGGAGCCTAAGCTAGCAGTGGGAACTGTGCTAGCTGGGGAAGCCTGGCTAGCTGTGGAGGCTAAGCTAGCAGATGGGGTTGTGCTAACTGTGGACGTCTGGTTAGCTGCAAGAGCTAAGCTAACGGGCAGGACTGTGCTAGCTGTGGACGTCTGGTTAGCTGTAGGAGCGAAGCTAATGGGCGGGACTGTGCTAGCTGTGGATGTCTGGTTAGCTGTAGGAGCGAAGCTAACGGGCGGGGCTGTGCTAGCTGTGAACGTCTGGTTAGCTGTAGGAGCGAAGCTAACGGGCAGGGCTGTGCTAGCTGTGGACGTCTGGTTAGCTCTAGGAGCTAGGCTGACCGTGAGTCTTATGCTAGCTGGCTGGCTAGCTGCGGGGGGAAAGCTAGCAAATGGGGTTGAGCCAACGATGGGGAGCCGGTTAGCTGACGTGGCTACGCCAGCCATGGGAACCATACCTGGGATTCGGCTGGTGGGTAGGGCAGTAGCAAGAGACCTAAACCCGTCCATGAGGGCAGCGACGTGGTCGGCCATAACCCGCATCGCTGGCTCCTGTGTCGGACTCTCCGTTGCGACCTTGTTGATCATCCGGAGCAGAAACACCCACTTGGCAGATGAGTAATGCTCCAGATCACCGTCCACCATGCTCCAGATGATCGTCATGGTATCGGCCACCTTGTCTGCTGTGCTCTTAGATGGTGGCGTCATTCTGTTAGGGTTGAGGGTGATGATGAAGGTGAAAACACAGTTTGCAGACCAGGAGGAAAGAACGGAGGCAGAGACGAGGGGTGATGCTTAACGAGGAGAAGTTTACTAACACAATCAGAATACAAAACAAACTAAAGGACCTAGGACTACTAATACAACGAAGGAAAACAAGAAAACGACAGGGAAGGCAGGTACGACACAGGGAAAACGAGGAGACAATGACGCCACAAAGATCCCAACAAACCACAAGCAATAAATACAGACACTAATTAACACTGATTACAAAGGAAAACACCTGGGGGAAGAAGACACTAGAACAAATACAATAAACAACAATCCCGAACAAGGACTAAACTAAAACAACACAAAGAATCAAAATGCCAACACAGAGAAAACCTAAACAAACAACACTTCTAACATAGACACTAATTGCCACAATAAAATATGATTAATCTGAGCAAGCAGGGTCAATGTTGACTGCAGCTTCTGCAGATGACCGCTAGATGGCGGCATGACCCTGGGGCATTGATCCTCCCAGACCTGAGCAGGTCTGGGCGTGTAACAATAGTGTATATTTTCAGCAATATGTTTATTTACCAATAGGTTAAAGTGTTATTAGTGAGATTTTAGTAATGATAATATTTTGGCGGAAGTCTGCCATTTTGAATCGCAGAATGATGATAATTTGTAGTCATATGAGCTCAGGGCATCCAGAGCTCTCAATGAGCGTTGACATTTAGAAAAACTACAGTACCCAGGAAATTCTAGCCTCAAGCAAGCAAATTACTTGTGTATGAATTCTTTTTATTTCTCTTATTTCTCTGGATACTATATCACAAAACTGAACGTTATTGGCATATATTGGAGCGCAGTTAGTGTGTCTACCTTCTGTGAACATTTAGCAACAATCCGCGCTGCAAATGGATACAAAATGACGGACCTGTCGCAAAAATAAAAAGCTGACTGTATTTACAGTAGATTTTTAATTCTCGGTTCTTCATGCACGCCTGGTGATACTAAATCCAAATTGAACTCTTCCATTGGAAAGAGTAGATTTGGCCCGATCCAAGTTGGCTATAATAAGGTCATTTATAGGCCTCATATTCTATATTCTATAATAATATTTCAAATTGTATGGGTCCGGATGGCAGAATTCAGTACTGTATCTACAAAACCTTCTGTTTACTCATCTTCCCTTTATTCATTTCCTTGTAGATTGTTTGTACAGGTGATCTCAAGAAGGTACTGAACGAGCTCAGTGGCAGTTTTTCATGTCTGGTAATTTTTTGCATGGTGTTATTCACTGTCAAAGATGCAAAGAAAAATCATAATTCATATTCTCCATTGCTTCATCACAATTTAAGCAAGCCTAGTAATAGACACAATATTTCTGACACTGGGAATAAATTCACTGAGGTCCATAGATGTCCCTAGATACCAAGAACATGCAAATGGACCTTGTAGAAGTGGAGCAATCTTCCATTTACTCCATGTATTTTAGGCGGATTTTCAGAAAATAGGGCTCCAGGCTTAAGAGGTTAAGTTAAGATAAATTCATGAATCAATATATTTTTATTCCGTACCTATCTAAAAGCTCTGTGGGTGTAATTTCGTTTGAATCTATAGCACTTTAAGAATTCCTTCTCTGAACTGCATGAAAATCGACTAAATAAAATATCTAATAATTCTCTGGAATCCTTTGGAGGGCCAAAATAATGTTGTGCACGGGGGCCCTACCTTGGGCATCCCAGCTCTAGAGTCTGCCATACCTTCAGAGGCATAATTGCTTGTCTTCCCGTCAGGATATGGAGCTGAGGATATTCCTCATCGCTCTACAGTCTGGGTATAGTTGTGGGAGTGTATTGAGAGGTCATGAAAATGTAATAACTGTAATATTATCCTCAAGAAAGATCTTCAAAATCTAAAGCCCTGCAGTACTTAGGCTGACACTAGCTTTTTTTTCTCTCTCTCTCTCTCTCTCTCTCTCTCTCTCTCTCTCTCTCTCTCTCTCTCTCTCTCTCTCTCTCTCTCTCTCTCTCTCTCTCTCTCTCTCTCTCTATATATATATATATTGTGACAGATCTCCTCCCCCTCCCATGGATATGTGAAGGATGAGAGATACTTCTGCCACAGGAGGAGTGGAGTCAATTAGGTAGCTGATTAGTACTAATAGAATATACCTGCGCAGCATTAGTTCACACACATCTCACATGCACACACTCCCGACACACCCACTAGCTGATTAGTAACTGATAGAATACACCTGCGCGTAATTAGTGACACATCTCACATGCACACACTCCCGACACACAACTAGCTGATTAGTACTGATAGAATACACCTGCACGTAATTAGTTGACGTAAGTGGAGCGGAGGTGAGGTTGGAGTTGTTGTATTGAGAGAGAGAGAGAGAGAGAGAGAGAGAGAGAGAGAGAGAGAGAGAGAGAGAGAGAGAGAGAGAGAGAGAGAGAGAGAGAGAAGAGAGAGAGAGAGAGAGAGAGAGAGAGAGAGAGAGAGAGAGAGAGAGAGAAGAGAGAGAGAGAGAGAGAGAGAGAGAGAGAGAGAGAGAGAGAGAGACTGACTGACTGACTTGGCTGGCTGGCTGGCTGGCTGGCTGAGATTCCCCCTTGTGTACTGACCCTGGACTGGACAAGTACCCTGAATTGAGAACAATCCCTTTTTCTGTTGGTGAGCCTGTTTTGTGTTTTTGACCTTGGACTGAATCACAACCATTATTTTGCTTTTCCCCTCTCGATTCTGCCCTGAATTCAATAATACTTGTATTGATTGATATTGCTCTTGTGTGGACATTCAAATTAGTTTGTACTTGAACCGTGGCGAGCCTGTACACAACCAGGTTTGTCACATTATATATTATATATATATATCTTTGTATCTCTCTCTCACTCTCATAGACATAGGAGACAGCCAGCAGCATCTTTTTACCTGCCAGCGCGGACTCTCATTGGTGAGGTGTAACGTGTCACACTACCCTCACCATCTCCCTCCCTCGCTGTGCAGGCGCCCTGACCGACCTGTAGGAGTCACTGTTTACAATGACCAGAATACCACCCCACCGGCTTCCCTCCCGCTGACTCTGCCAATTGAGCCAGTATGACGGCCGGCCAAGTCGGAGGCAACGCTGACAGCTGGATTCGATACAAATTCAATTAAATTCGAATAGCTTTCCGTCTCTCTCTCTCTCTCTTCTCTCTCTCTCTCTCTCTCTCCTCTCTCTCAATTCAATTACATTCTTTTTTGTATCCACTTTTCCTCTCCTGTTTTTCTGTGTTTTTCTCCCATCCAAATTTAGTCGTTATGCCAATTCCCCCTCCACTTCCTGGTCGTTGCTCGCATGTGCCCCCCACTGGTCGATCTAGGGAGCCCTGAAGTCTATCAAATGCTTCCTCCGAGACATAGGAGACAGCCAGCAGCATCTTTTTACCTGCCAGCGCGGACTCTCATTGGTGAGGTGTAACGTGTCACACTACCCTCACCATCTCCCTCCCTCGCTGTGCAGGCCGACCTGTAGGAGTCACTGTTTACAATGACCAGAATACCACCCCACCGGCTTCCCTCCCGCTGACTCTGCCAATTGAGCCAGTATGACGGCCGGCCAAGCCGGAGGCAACGCTGACAGCTGGATTCGATACAAATTCAATTAAATTCAAATAGCTTTCCGTCTCTCTCTCTTCTCTCTCTCTCTCTCTCTCTCTCTCTCTCTCTCTCTCTCTCTCTCTCTCTCTCTCTCTCTCTCTCTCTCTTATACCCCTAGCAGACTCAAAGTTTAACATGCATGCGTGGCCCGTCAAAGGGTTAATTACCCCTCTGTGTTTGAAGAGCAGGCTCTTCTGCAAACAGCCCCGTGTTCGCCTCCCTTTGATCCCACTGCTATAGACGTGTGTTGATCGAGGTATGTCCATGTGAAACACGAGAGCGAACAACGAACGGCAGCAGGAGTATATTACCCACAATGCACTACAGTATGTCAACCCCCTGCTGGCTTCCGCTCAGGTGTGACTACAAAAATGAGAATAGATTAGATTCAAATGTATTGTGATTATACAGCACAAGTACAGTACAACAAAAGGACGTTTGGCATCCAACCAGAGTGCAAATGTAACAGTAAAGTGAAATAGTAATATACAATGTACAGGTGTTTACATTTACGTTTACATTTTGTCATTTAGCTGAACGTTTTTATCCAAAGCGACTTACACATTCTGTACAACCAGTCAGCAGGAAGGGTACAACTCTTTCAGCTGAGTAACACTGTTCATCAAACAGTGTTGAAACTTGGGTGCTGCAGTGTTGAGTGCATAGTAGTAGAGACAGGGCCGGACTGGGGAAATAATTCATACCGGGAGATATAGCGCGAAATATAGCCCCAGTCAGGCCACTTTTTAAGCGGGGGGTCTGGGGGTCCCCCACCAGGAATTTTTTTGTTACAAAGACTTAATTTCCTGCATTCTGGTGAATTTTAGTGCATGTGAATCACAAACTAATGAGCCAACAATTGCTTAGTACAATGTACTGTTATGGACCTCAAATAAAACTGTTGTGGCACTAGCAATGCTACTCTCTCCACCTTCAAAAAGAAAAAAGCAAGAGCACAACATATTTTTCTATTTACTATTATAATACAGTTAACCACTCTCTCCTGTAAGGGCCTTTCTTTTTCTTTGTTTTATCCCTCTCTCCTCCACCCTTTCTCTTTCTTCCACTGTCCATCTTGACATCAACGTTAATTGACTTTCGCTCTACTGTATCTCTCCCGAGTCCCTCACTACCTGGCTCATTGCCTGGCTGTTATTCTGCATCTGAGTGCCGTCTGCCATTCCTTTCGCCGCCTCCGCTGTCAATCAGTTGTATCGCCTGGTCCCGCCTCCACCAATCACAAGCGGCAGCACGGCTCCATTGTGTGTGTGATCCGCCGGCCTGTGAGAGAGAGAGTCAGATAGTTCTCCAACTCTGTGGCAGACAGTGAAATCCTGGTTGTTCCCCACCCATCTAGGTTATCTAACTATCACGCCGCGCCGCCGCCACAACTAGAAACAATCGCCTGGCAAAAAAAAATAAAAAAAATAATAATAATATATATATATCTTTTTTTATATAATTTTTTAATTTTTTTTAAAATCTGTGCAGGCCAGGCCACCGGGAAAACTCCCGGTGCTCCCGATGGCCAGTCCGGGCCTGAGTAGAGACATATTAGTATAGTAGGTAGTAATATAGGCAAGGAAGATTAATTAGCGGAAGAGTGCATGATAGTAGAAGAAAGTTAAAAATATATATAAAAAAAAGATTCAGATATTGATTGTAGAAGTGTGTGTTTTTAGTTGAGGATGAACGATTGATCGGGTTTCGGCTGTCCTAACTGTGGTGGGATGTTCGTTCCACCATTGTGGAGCAAAGACAGAGAATAGGCGGCTTCTCTTTGATGACCCTTCTGGAGCTTGGATAGGAGTGGGTCTGAGACAGCCAAGAGATGCGGAGCGTAGGGGTCTTGAGGGTGTGTAGCTAGAGACCATTGACCGGAGGTAGGTGGGAGAAGTTCCCTTCGCCGCGCGATATGCCAGGTTGAGGACCTTGAAGCAGATTCATGTGGTGATGGGGAGCCAGTGCAGCTCTCTAAGAAGTGTGATAACATGGGCTGACTTTGGTATAGGTTGGAGATCAGGTGGGCCGCTGCGTTCTGAATGAGTTGAAGATGCTTGGTGGCTGTGGTCGGTAGACCAGCAAGCAGTGTGTTGCAGTAGTCGAGGTGGGACATGACTGTTGATTACAGGGGGAGTTGAGTGGCTTATTTTGTCATGGAGGGGCGGATCCTTCTGACGTTGCTCAGGAGGAATCTGCAGGTTCACTTCTTTTCTTCCTTGTTTTCTCTTCTTCCTTGTTTTCTCTTCTTTTTTTCCTTGTTTTCACTTCTTTTCTTCCTTGTTCCACTTCTTTTCTTCCTTGTTTTCTCTTATTTTCTTCCTTGTTTCCTCTTCTTTTCTTCCTTGTGTAGCAGGGTGGATTATCCCTGCTTCGTGGGAACTGTGGTGCACGGTCACTAGGTAGCGAGACACAGTAGAACTCTGGCTAGCTGCACCTCCGTCTTTGGGGTCAGGAGTGTCAACTGGAGGCTGTCAGTGGGAGTGTATGGGGCCCAGGATTTACAAACCTAGTCCGGTACTCTGGTCTTCCTCTCTCTTCCAGGGCAGTCAGCAGTACTCCCCAACACGCCCTCACTCTCCCCAATTGTCCCCTTAGCATCCCCCCACACCTAGTGACTGGATGGTAAATAAATAACTTGGTTCCCCCCGCAAGCAGTACCCTCCCTCATTAACACCAGAAACCTTACAGTGGGAAAGGGAAGGTTAAATAGGAAGGGGTTAGTAATATATATGTTACCCGCATCAAAAGGGTTAAGATTAGGCTCAATAAAAGACACACACACCGTGCTCCCATTCAGTCTGATTATTATTGCACCATTGTTCTCGTTACACAATAGTTACGGTCTGGTGATTATTGCACCATGGTTGTCGTTACACAATAGTTACAGTCTGGTAATTATTGCACCATGGTCATCGTTACACGATAGTTACAGTCTGGTAATTATGTAATTACTCCCTAGGCACCAAGTGCTCTCGCTGTACCCAGACTAAGTGCTGCCCACGTCTGGGCTAAACACAGTATCAATACCTTCCCTAAGGGTTTACATATACTGCTCTAGTACTCCGTAATATGGGAAAAGAAGGGAGGACATAGGGGAGGAATAGAAGGGTTCACTGAATGGGAAAATATTATTACACCAACACAGTATCACACTCAAAAGAAATAAACAGAAAGCAAAAGGGTGGGCCCACAAAATACCAGTAAAAATCCTATCTTAATGCCGGCATGTATTGTTTGGGGTACCCCTATGGAACGGTAGTAGCAACGTTAATTTCGCCCGCAGGCTGCACCACACTGTATACTGTATAATAGCTCGGGAGCATCAATGCCCATTTGTACTCATCCGAAATGGCCGCCTCGCCGCGCCGGCGCGCCACTGTTGTCCGGAAAGCAAGATGGCGTCGAACGCTCTCGGTGAGGATGCTAGCAGGCGGAGCTGGGGCAGAGAGGCAGCGCCGGCTGAGAGCGTGTGCTGAGTGATGACGACCCCTGCTGGACGGGACAAACTCCCGTAGGCTGCAGGCAGTAACTACTATAACCCGATTGTTAAGGACTTTGATATGTTGTTAGCCGCACGTTACTTATACCGCACACCGTAACTACTATAACCCGATTGGTAGTGCTTGGCTCTGCACTGTTTGCTCACACACTATCGCTGGTACTTCTAGGATATCGCGTCCACTAGCAAGTACTTCCTATCACCCGTCGCTATCCCACGGGGCCCTCCAACATAACTTCTGCAACAGGGCTCTCCCGAGCCCCCGTCCGTTGCGACTGTTCGTGTTCAAGTTCACTGCCGAAGAGAATCTCTTTCCGTCTTCCGCTCCCATATATCACGTTCCATCTCTCTCCGACACTCTCTGCCAGACATCGCCCCCTGCTGGTCCCGCCTACTAGTCACACAGGGAAGGATGTTGAATATGGTCCAGCGATACTGTGTATGGTCCATACTCCAGCCGATAGAAGGAAGAAAAACTCATATCATTGCTCGTGGGAATATCAATGATGTCTTTGTGTACAAAGGCGATATAAAACACACGTCAGCAGTTCTGAATAATAGACAATATTTTCAGGCTGCTACACTTGTTTTCTCTTCTTTTCTTCCTTAATTGTTTCCTCTTCTTTTCTTCCTTGTTTCCTCTTCTTTTCTTCCTTGTGTAGAGGGGTGGATTATCCCTGCTTATGGGAGTAGTAGTACACAGCCACCTGGTAGCAGGATACTATAGAATTGGATCTATATGTACCCTCGTCTTTGGCCCGGAACGTCGTTCTGGAGGGCTTGCAGCAGGAGTGGATGGGGCCCAGGATTTACTAACCTGGGGAATGGTACTCTGGTCTCCCTCGCCTTCCAAGGCGGTCAGCAGTAGCTCCCCACACACTCTCACTTCCCCCAGTACCTCCGACAGCCGGTGACTGTCAGTTCAATAGTATTATTGGGCTTCCCTTTAAGCAGTACCCTTCCTTGACCACCTGTATAGACCCTTCAAATGCTATGCTGTGAATGGGGTGTAAGGGTTAAATAATTATGCAGTCACAGTATTTACCCAGGGGTTAGGTTAGCAAATGGAAGAAACAGACACACACACAGTGCTCCCAATTAGGTCTACTTTATATTGAAGCCTGGGCAGGTTATCAGTTACAGATAGTACTTCAGATTTATTCAGACAGCACTTATTCATAAATGGCACCGGGTGCTCTCACTGATAATGTAGGGGAACACTATTCCCAGGGCCGCCTCAGGGGGTGTGCGAGCAGTGCGGTCGCACAGGGCCTCGCGGGAAGGGGGGCCTCGCAAAAAAAAAAAAAATGTTTTTTTTTTTTTTTGCGAGGCCCCCCTTCCCGCGAGGCCCTTTTTCATCACAGACCTAAAATCTAGTTTTGCTTATATGCTTATATATTTCACATTAGACACGTTTGTAGAATGTGTCTGACTTGTTCCTGGGTCTGCAGTCCTGCAGACATACTCACTATTGGAGCTCAGCCTCTGGGGTTCTGCAGCAGACATACTATTGGTTTCAACGAAGGGAGTGGTTTTACTTACATCATGTGTAGTACGCCGGCGTGAGTCAGCTGCGTTTGACTATTTCGCGCGTGCAGCTTTTGACTATTATGCTTAGTTATGCCAGCCAAGACGAAGAAAGAGGTCGGTCATTATCAGTCGGTCGGTCACCAAGGAACGTTGACGAAAGGCCTCTCGCTAGCGGGACAAATGGCCGGAGCCTTGTCATGGTATAGCCATGATGATGTCGGCTAGTAGCTAGCTTAGCTAAAGGCTAACTAGCGTTAGCTAACCTATTCAGAGGAGCGAGGCGAGGCGAGTGGATGTCTTTTCAAAAGAAGGAGAAGAGAACTTGTGAGCAGATAAATCTGTTAGGCAGCAATACGCCGAAAGGTGTCCAGTCTGCCGGAAAGTACTCGAAGAAGAAGAAGAAGAAATTACACCGTGGGCCAAGAAAGTCTCCTTCCAACTTTACCATTGGCGCCGCGTTGATACTGCGTTATGGTGAGTCAACCTATGATTATATTCCCGCCGTGGACCTGACCTATCTCTTTCTCTCTCTCTGGAGCCAAACTGGTCGACTAGCTAATATAGTACTACTAGTAGCTAACGGTGTGTGCCTGGTGAGAGCACCTGGCTGTATGTAGCCGCATAGCTTGCAGAACGCAGAAGCAAGCTATGCGGCTACATACAGCCAGGTGCCTGATTGAGCTAACTGTTAGCCAGTTAGCTGTTTAGCGTCAGCTGGGAACGTTCGTTTGATGCTATCAGTTAGCCTTGAGAATAGCAGGCCCTGGCACTCTGACTACGACATCATCTTTGACAGAAGATGTAGTCGGGCCTGCACCATGACAAGGCTCTGGCCATAGCTTATTTGTCCCGACAGCGAGAGGCCTTTCGTCAACGTGGAGACCTGTGTTGCGGCCTTTCGCCCTGCGTTCCTCGTGCAGGTAAGATGTCATGACATTACCCCACTCTTCCTTCCTTCCCCTCCCGAATGTTTTGTTAATAACGATGTTTTTTTCCAGGCAAAACATATGCTACTTCACAACATTTGGAGATACGACATGTGCTGTGTGTGAATGGTCGTTTGTGTAGCTTGGGTAGCGTTGGGCCGTTGGCCAAAGCTGTGTGTGGCCTGGTGTCACAGTACCTGGCTAGCCTATTTAGCTGATGTCGGCCATTGGCTCCTTGCTGCTTTGGTTTCTCTGGTATAGACCCTCTTCTTGTTGGATTTAAGTGTTGATCTTTGTCCTTTTGGATCTCTCATACATGCTCTAGTCTCTCTCTAACACACACACACATGACAAACACACATGTTCTCTCTCTCTCTCTCTCTTTCTAACACACACAGTCTGCCTATGGCGGCCTTTCTCGATGGCTAGGCTGTGCTCAAGGATCTTCAGTCACAGTGCTCAGGTATTCTGCCACTGTGTACTCTCTGTTTAGGGCCAAATAGCATTTCAATTTCTTTCCAATGTGTGTCTCTCTCTCTCTCTCTCTCTCTCTCTGGATTTAAGTGTTGATCTTTGTCCTTTTGAATCTCTCATACATGCTCTAGTCTCTCTCTAACACACACACACATGACAAACACACATGTTCTCTCTCTCTCTCTCTCTCTTTCTAACACACACAGTCTGCCTATGGCGGCCTTTCTCGATGGCTAGGCTGTGCTCAAGGATATTCAGTCACAGTGCTCAGGTATTCTGCCACTGTGTACTCTCTGTTTAGGGCCAAATAGCATTTCAATTTCTTTCCAATGTGTCTCTCTCTCTCTCTCTCTCTCTCTCTGTACACTGTATATTGACTGTAGAACGGGAGCTCTCTCTCGCTCTCTCTTTTGCTATATGTTGACTGTATCATGCCCCGCCTCGGGCAGCGCTATTATTTAAGAATATGTTGACTGTATAAAAAAAAAAAAAATATATATATATATATATATATATATATATATATATATATATTTATATATTTTTTTTTTAGCCTTTTGGGGGGGGGGGGGGGGGGGGGGGGGGGGGGGGGGGGGGCTCGCGTTAAATCTTGCACAGGGCCTCGCATTTCTCCCAGGCGGCCCTGACTATTCCCACCATAGGCACCGCGTGCTCAATACATTAATAACACGCCGCTGTACTAGGGGAGACCCAGGCATAAAGTAGAGAAATCATTGGGAATTCAAACAACAATAATAATAATAAAAATACAAAAGAAACCAAGCAAATGTGGGCCCACGTTACCAAAATAAAACCTACACTAAAGCCGGCTTATATTTCAGCTGCCGTCACTGGCGGAAAAAAACCTGGTGGTTTTAAACCAAGATCCAGCTGAGGGACCGAGGTGTCCTCAATTAAAGTCTTACCCGACTTGAAAATTTGGATCTCAATCAACTCTTGGTTCGAACAATAAGCCATGACTGGAATACTCGCTCTCAGTTGATGCTGCTTGCTTTCTGTTATGCATGTTCGCTGCAAATCACAACAACAGGTGGATCGTTCTCCTGTGACTGTGAGTACCAGTCCTTTGTTGATATGCAGGTTTAAATGACTTATTAATTATTATTATTAAGAAGACTTTGACATTGTTATGTCCAGCGACTCCACAATGCAGCCTGTAGCCAACTCTGTCAGCTAAACAGGAATGTCTTCTGTAACATTAGGTACGATTTGTTTTGTGCATGAATGTTTTCTTTCTGAAGCTCAGAAAGACTGTCTTAACTAGCTGCATTACCATATCAACTCTAGCCAGTGCTACAGTTATTTATTTCCGTGGGTAACGATATTAGAACTTGTTTGGCTTGTTAATGGCATGCTGCGTTTTAATGGGTGTTCTAGCAGCTACGATTCTACATGTGTTGTGTGTCTGTCTGTATAGTGCTGAAATGTGTGTGTTTCGTCCAGGGCCTATGGCTATTGCATAAGATTTATCTTGGGGCGTGGGGCATTCAACTGTTTTGAGCACGGGAGAAACATAAATCGGCGCCTATATGCTGACAACATTTTGTAAATCCACAGATTTACTTTTCTGTGGTGACTATGATTTGGATGGTTTGTTCGTGCTTGTTGTCATAAACTTTTTGTATGCATTTGATTTGTTCATTCTAAATTCACGGAATGAATTGTGCTTGCATTGGTGTATAACGCTAAACATTTAGTAACATGCATTTTCAATTATGTAGCCTATATTTGCCCGGAATGATTGAATGCTGTTATTTTGTTTGTTATTGTTTGTTGCATTAAAATTCATTAGCACCTGCTATAAACAATCCAGCCCCCCCCGTAGCTCCCCCAATCACAATTCTCTGGCTCTGGCGCCGCTTCTGTTCTGCAGGCTCTGGATTTGCACCTCCTGTTATATAAGTCCTGCAGGGGTGGTAGTGCAATACCCGTAGTTCTCTGGAGTGCCTTCCTGTCCTGTGCCGTGCTGTTTCCAAACCAGTGTGTGTGTGTGTGTGTGTGTGTGTGTGTGTGTGTGTGTGTGTGTGTGTGTGTGTGTGTGTGTGTGTGCGTGTGTGTGTGTGTGTGTGTGTGTGTGTGTGTGTGTGTGTGTGTGTGTGTGTGTGTGTGTGTGTGTGTGTGTGTGTGTGTGTGTGTGTGTGTGTGTGTGTGTGTGAGTGTGTGTTTGTGTGGCTCAGGACACGGCGGGTGGGTTTGTTTGAAGTTACAGGACTACAGGGGGACTGGTGTGAAGAGAGGACGAGCGAGGGAGAGAGAGAGAGAGAGAGAGAGAGAGAGAGAGAGAGAGAGAGAGAGAGAGAGAGCGAGAGAGAGAGAAGCAGGAGGAATAATAAGAGAGAAAGAGCACAAAACTTAGCAGAGAATTGTGCTAATGGTCAAACTCCTCAATTAAGTACTGCATAGTTCACATGTCTTTTCACATGTTTTCATGTTTTGAATATACTTTACAGGGATTTTAACTTAATACATTGAGTGCCAACAACGAGAAATCTCGTTGTTGGCCGCCATGCGTTCAGTGCCAATGACGAGAAATCTCGTTATTTAATCGTTATTTCTTTTATTAGCGATGTCCATTCATTTTTCATCAATCCAGCCTCACGTTATCATTGGGACTGTCTATGAGCTCGAAAAGGGCAAATACCACCCCCTATCGTCTCCCAGATGGTATTGCACCCATTGGAATGGACTCAATGAAAATGCATGTGAAAAGAAAACTCCGGATTCCACATTTTACTTCTCAGGCATGTAACCGGAGACTATTGCATTCATTGGGGCAACCGAAAGCAGCATGGATTATCTGTTTCGAGGTCTAATGTTGGATCAATAAACGCGATCGATATTTGGAATGGCGATCAGGAATTGGAATAATCTTTTTGCAGAACATCTGATCCGAGGTAAGGAATCTATTTTACCAGTTTTGGGGTAATCAGATGTTTTTTTCACATATTTCACAACATGTCTGTGTCTGTATGTGTGTGTGCGTGTATTTATTTATTTTTATTTATCCTTTATTTATCCAGGATACAAGATCTCTTCTTCCAGGGTGTCCTGACCAACACGGCACACAACAAGTTTCAACATAAAACAGGGCATTAAACAAAAAACATACAATTCAAATATAAATACAGAAGGCCATTTGTTCAGTGGCAAGGAGCATAATCAGATCAGCAATAGCATCAGGTAAAACAGTTACATGTTTCATAAAGGGCTAATCGTAGCATACCTTTAAAAGCATTCACAGTAGGAAGTGCCTCTAGACAAAGTTTTACTTGCAGCGTATTCCATAAAAAGGGAGCATAGTGGGAGAATGCAGCTTTACCAAGCTCTGACTGCATTGAAGGAACATTTAAAAGCATCCCATTTGTCTGGTATTAAAAAAGCAAGTATAAAAGGACAGAAGTCTGGAGATATATAAGGGCAGCTTACTTAGCAATGACTTAAGGATAAAAATCAACATGTGTGATTGTCATCTTTGGTACAGAGAGGACCATCCTAAGGACTGATACAAAGTGCAGTGGTGGGTGCGAGAGCCTGCACCCGTTACAAAATTACGTTAGCGCTGACCAGGTCATAGATAATCGATTTTTCAGCCCGCTTCTCTAGCGTGCATAAGTACACATATACTATCGATTATCTAGCATTTATTTGAAAACGATTAATAAATCAGCCGGAAAATGACAACGTGTTGTGTGTATTCCAGTAATGGGCGATTCCTGCAGATTTTTTTTTCTCTAGACATTTCCAAAACTATACTCGTATTCAAAACGGTATAAAACGGAAATGTACCAATGAAAAAACTATCCGTTTCGTACATGTTGACTGCAAGCAAGTCATTGATAAGCAACAGGCGTATTAGACACATAGCCATCATTTAAGATATAGTTTATTCGTTCACAAATGTGCTCGCCCTCTCATTGACTAAAGCGCTGGCACTCAAGCGATAAATAGCCCACCCCATGCTGGCAATCAAAGTGTTAAGCATCGGGCAAAAATTAGACATTTTATTTAGTTGGTTTTTGATGATTGCATACCCAAAGTAATTAGCTATTTATTATACTTTATCGCTCCTTGGCTACAACGGTGGTCAATCATTTTCGCCATCAGCGGTGACTGGTCAGTCCAGGATCGCTCACCACCGGACGTGGTCACTCATCCGAACGGCTTGCAGGATGTTTTGTCTTGTAACTCGAGAATGGAATCACGCAATAGGTTGAGTGTGGTGACAATCGAAAGGCGACAAATTCAACTTGCCGTGCGATGCTTAAGAGAGATGCAGCAGAATCCAATGGTGAAGTTATTATTATTTGAGTTATTAAATTACATTTATTAAAAAAAAATTATCAGAGTGACCAGCTAATCTCCGGTGTTGCAAATTTGCGCCATGGCTGTCAGGTGTCAAAATGGCCAACCACTAGCACTGAGTCCACTGGTGAAGTGAGTTATTAACTTCTAGCCGTAAACAACTTGAGAGACCTAGTTGTTCGAAGGAAGCTTTATAACTCACTTCAACACTCAATGCTATTGTGTCACTATTTTGAGAATAGCTGCCATGGTCCCCAGCGGCCAGATTTGTAACGCCTCCATATCTGAATATCTTTCTATCATGGAAAGCTAACTGCAAAGGTTTGTGCTTTTGTTGCAAGGTGATTCAAATAGAACTTGGCTACTTTGGGGAGTACCTCAAGGTTGCCTCCTTGGACCTCTCATGTTTTTGATTTACACAAATTACCTACCTAGGGTCTGCATAAATATACTGCCTCTTTAATTTGCTGCTGACACACACAAGTTGTTTCCCATGACATTTTTAGCACACTGATACAGGAAGTATATGAACTGCTATCTTCTATTTAAAAAAAGTTTAATAAACAAAATCAAATGGTAATAATTGAAATAACTCAGGCTCCTAACAAAAATGTCCTAGGAGTAATAGTAGATGACAGATTAATATTGTCTGTAAGTGTTGAGCAGAGTTCATTCAATATTTTCTTCAGCTAGTCAGATAGTAAATTATATTGACCAAATTGACCAAATTGTTTACACTGCCTGTGTTGTTTTTACTACCTGTACCCCCCCCCCCCCTTCCCCCCATGCTGCTATGATGCCTGAATTTCCCCAAAGGGGATCAATAAAGGAATATCTTATCTTATATTATCTTATTCTATTCAATATCTTTATATGGTCTCTGTTACATTCTGTCAGGTCATGGACTGTCAGTCTGTAACAAGTGCTCCCTCTCTATCTCTATCTCTTTCTATCTCTGTCTCTCTCTCTCTCTCTCTCTCTCTCTCTCTCTCTCTCTCTCTCTCTCTCTCTCTCTCTCTCTCTCTCTCTCTCTCTCTCTCTCTCTCTCTCTCCTCTCTCTCTCTCCCTCTCTCTCTCTCTCTCTCTCTCTCTCTCTCTGCTGCTGCTGCACTGCCTACAGATTTCCTCAGACATTCACTCACATCCCCACCAGAGACCTCCATCTTCTGTAGTGTCCTGTAGTGAACTTGAGTTGAACTTGAACTTGTGTACTCACATTTTTCTGTAGTGGTTGCGTTCGAACGGCAACAAATAGGGCTTTCATTCTGTAATTTATATGTTCGGCGACAAACGCAGCCCCGAGCCGCTAGACGCTCGCAAAGTGCCGTGAACTTTCATCTGTTCCGCCGGTGGGCACAGTAGACAAATACATACAGAAGACCCATCAATACACTCCCCCCCCCCCCCCCCACTGCAATCTCCAGTGATTTCCCATTCAACAGCAATACTAGATTCCATTTTGACTCAATCTAATGGCCCCTAGATTCTTATCCACAACTATTTGTGATAAGATCACGCTCCTCCCTGGCGGCCTGGTGCCATAGTCACTTTGCACACCTCTTGGTATTCTCACCTCACATGGTGGCAGATAGCCTCCTGCCCTACAGTATAAACAGCCTGGCGCTGTGCGTAGCGTGCGAGGCCACGGGTTGGCAGTCAAGCACAGTCGCCTTCACACATGCTGCTTAATGAAAGGGGGATATAAGAGCATTCAGCTGTAGACCCACAGATTACACTCAACCCCAGTGACACTGGTCACTGGTAAATGGAGGTCAGATCAACAGACGACCAGACCAATTAACATCCATTGCCTGGTCGTTAAGTAAGTCTGACCTCTGACCTGCAGGCGGGCAGCTGTTGTGTCTCTCCAGCCATTAGCATGATGTTTCTCATATTTTCATATTCAGAGTTAATTCAATTTTTTTTATGTTCAAATCTAATTGTATTGCTTATATTTATGTATTTCTACTATTACCATGCTGCCTGAATTTCCCCAAGGGGATTAATAAACAAATCTCTTATCTTATCCTATTTTATGATCAGTCACTGCCAATGATCGTCTCTTATGTTTATTTTACCCTCACAGTAGGCGACTAAAGTATATTAGGATCACTAATTTATATTAAACATAGTTTTTAATATAACAATTTCAAATCAGAAAATTACGTGATATAATCAACACCACACAGACGGCCAAGTCGGTTGCCTTCTTCATGCTCTTTCCAAGGCAACACCATGATGTAGACGTCTATCCCCAAAGCACAAGCTTCACCCGGCGTGGTGTAACCGGGCTGACAGTGAAAACATTACTTTGTTATCCTTCTTCAAAGGCTGCTGGATATTGTTTTGGAGCACATGTACCCCGCTGTAACGCCCCCCCCCCCCCCCCTTCCCCACCCCCTGGGATGGCATCAACCCATTGTTTGGTGGGGGGGGGGCGTACGCCTCATGTCATCCGGCACTACAGGCAGGGTGAGACGAGGTTCTGCCTGGATGGGTAGGTCTGACAGATTCCTCAGGGAGCCAGTTAGGGAACCATGGAGGGTGTGTTTGCCAGGCCGCATACAGGATCAATAGCACAGGAATCACTCTCAACCTGTCTCGGTAAAGACTCTTGTTGGCACAACTCCAAGCTCCTATTCACAGCCCCCCTGTGGGGCAGAGAGGGTTGAGTACGGACATATTGGACACGTGCCTGTGGGCGTGGGGCAGAGAGGATTGAGTACGGACATATTGGACGCGTGTCTGTGGGCGTGGGGCAGAGAGGGTTGAGTACGGACATATTGGACGCGTGTCTGTGGGCGTGGGGCAGAGAGGGTTGAGTACGGACATATTGGACGCGTGTCTGTGGGCGTGGGGCACAGAGGGTTGAGTACGGACATATTGGACGCGTGTCTGTGGGCGTGGGGCAGAGAGGGTTGAGTACGGACATATCCTCGGGATACAGGGAAGCTCTGACTTCTCATGACCTCCTCAGCTCAAATAAATGCTTTGCCGGCAGAAACACTCTGCACTCTTCCAGCAAAACTAAATGTGGGAAATTCTCCTATGGCTCAATTAGGCTCGATTTATAACTTCGGGGCTGACTTGCAATAAGAGCCAAACGAAATTATATCAAAGTAGCATTCATCCCTGATTTTAAATGAATATATTAAAAACGACATCTTCGGTATTAATATCACTGATTAGTGATTACCCGTACAAGATGGAATAACTCTGCTGTTTAGACAAAAAAAGGCATTTGCAATGCAAAACACAAGTTTACAATTACACTGGCGTGCAAAGAAAAATAAAACCACACGCACGGACAACGGCAGAGCCGCCCGCACCATCCTCCGCCGTGACAGGAATGAACGCGGATGACCTAGATGGATAAGCTTGGCTTAACGGCATTCCCATCCCAGTCCATCGTTGCAATCAGCGCGACGCAGACACCATGCACGTACCGTGGAAGTGGGGATTAACACCTGCGTGAACCGGCCAGACGAGACGTCTCGGACAGAGGCCAGCGGGAAGGACAGAGAGGACACATAGAGGCCAGCTAGAGCAGTGGTTCTCAACTGGTCTAGCCTCGGGACCCAACATTTTCCTTAGTCATTAAGTCACGACCCAAATTTTTTAACCACTATGATTTATTTCAATTTTTTTTTTTTTTGCAGTAATACACAATCTTTCATGCACTGTTAAAAACATGAAATAAACACAAAAAAGTGCAACAAAAGTGCAACTAGGGCTAAAAACCCAATGAAATAAAATAATAATAATAATAAATAATATTATGCTTCTTAGCATACTTCTTAGCTTAACATAACAGACCTACAGTAAGTTTGGGGGCACTAATGGGATAACTGGGGTTGCAACAAAAGTGCAACTAGGGATAAAAACACAATGAAATAAAATTCTAATAATAATAAATAATATAATGCTTCTTAGCAGACTTCTTAGCTTAACATCCCAGGGAACTAATGGGATAACTGGGGATGTTGTTTGCTCCTGACAAAAGTCTCAAAGTCTGGGGTGATGGTAGACAAAGCAACTCTGAGGTTGTGCTCAATGTTCAATCTGTTCCTCTGCTTTGTCTTCAGCTGGACCAGAGCTGAGAAGCCACTTTCACAAAGATAGGGAGTAAAAAAAGTTGAGAAACACTGAGCTAGAAGACCAAGAGGACACAGAGAGAGACCAGCTAGAAGACCAAGAGGACACAGAGAGAGAGACCAGCTAGAAGACCAAGAGGACACAGAGAGAGAGACCAGCTAGAAGACCAAGAGGACACACATAGAGAGACCAGCTAGAAGACCAAGAGGACACAGAGAGAGACCAGCTAGAAGACCAAGAGGACAGAGAGAGAGAGACCAGCTAGAAGACCAAGAGGACACAGAGAGAGACCAGCTAGAAGACCAAGAGGACACAGAGAGAGAGACCAGCTAGAAGACCAAGAGGACACAGAGAGAGAGACCAGCTAGAAGACCAAGAGGACACAGAGAGAGAGACCAGCTAGAAGACCAAGAGGACACAGAAAGAGAGACCAGCTAGAAGACCAAGAGGACACAGAGAGAGACCAGCTAGAAGACCAAGAGGACACAGAGAGAGAGACCAGCTAGAAGACCAAGAGGACACAGAGAGAGACCAGCTAGAAGATCAAGAGGACAGAGAGAGAGACCAGCTAGAAGACCAAGAGGACAGAGAGAGAGAGACCAGCTAGAGGACCAAGAGGACACAGAGAGAGACCAGCTATAAGACCAAGAGGACACAGAGAGACCAGCTAGAAGACCAAGAGGACACAGAGAGAGAGACCAGCTAGAAGACCAAGAGGACACAGAGAGAGAGACCAGCTAGAAGACCAAGAGGACAGAGAGAGAGACCAGCTAGAAGACCAAGAGGACACATAGAGAGACCAGCTAGAAGACCAAGAGGACACAGAGAGAGACCAGCTAGAAGACCAAGAGGACAGAGAGAGAGACCAGCTAGAAGATCAAGAGGACAGAGAGAGAGACCAGCTAGAAGACCAAGAGGACAGAGAGAGAGAGACCAGCTAGAGGACCAAGAGGACACAGAGAGAGAGACCAGCTAGAAGACCAATAGGACACAGAGAGACCAGCTAGAAGACCAAGAGGACACAGAGAGAGACCAGCTAGAAGACCAAGAGGACACAGAGAGAGACCAGCTAGAAGACCAAGAGGACACACAGAGAGAGACCAGCTAGAAGACCAAGAGGACACAGAGAGAGAGAGCAGCTAGAAGACCAAGAGGACACAGAGAGAGACCAGCTAGAAGACCAAGAGGACACAGAGAGAGACCAGCTAGAGGACCAAGAGGACAGAGAGAGAGACCAGCTAGAAGACCAAGAGGACACAGAGAGAGAGACCAGCTAGAAGACCAAGAGGACACAGAGAGAGACCAGCTAGAAGACCAAGAGGGCAGAGAGAGAGACCAGCTAGAAGACCAAGAGGACACAGAGAGAGACCAGCTAGAAGACCAAGAGGACACAGAGAGAGAGACCAGCTAGAAGACCAAGAGGACACAGAGAGAGAGACCAGCTAGAAGACCAAGATGACACAGAGAGAGACCAGCTAGAAGACCAAGAGGACACAGAGAGAGACCAGCTAGAAGACCAAGAGGACACAGAGAGAGACCAGCTAGAAGACCAAGAGGACACATAGAGAGAGACCAGCTAGAAGACCAAGAGGACACAGAGAGAGACCAGCTAGAAGACCAAGAGGACACAGAGAGAGACCAGCTAGAAGACCAAGAGGACACAGAGAGAGACCAGCTAGAAGACCAAGAGGACAGAGAGAGAGACCAGCTAGAGGACCAAGAGGACACAGAGAGAGAGACCAGCTAGAAGACCAAGAGGACACAGAGAGACCAGCTAGAAGACCAAGAGGACACAGAGAGAGACCAGCTAGAGGACCAAGAGGACACAGAGAGAGATACCAGCTAGAAGACCAAGAGGACACAGAGAGAGACCAGCTAGAGGACCAAGAGGACACAGAGAGAGACCAGCTAGAGGACCAAGAGGACACAGAGAGAGACCAGCTAGAAGACCAAGAGGACACAGAGAGAGAGACTTAGGCTCAGCTTCTTCCCCCAGGCCATCAGAGCCTTGAACACTGAACTCTCCACGCACAAGCTCACATGAGCACACACACAACACACACACTGTACACGCTCACACACTAGCAGCCACTTTAACATGAGCACACACACACTCATGCTGCACACGCTCACACTATGGACACTTTATAGAAGGAAAGGTCACTTTAAGAATAGTATAGCTTGAGATTGTATAATATAGCATTGTATAGCAGTGTACATAAAGACCCAGTGCCTCATCCGTAGCTAACAGTGTACTGCACTACCACAGGACCTAGCATGTCCTACCATGCTCTGTAAATAACTCATGTACAGATACCGATATGCCTACTTTGTTTACTTGTTTATTGCACTATGTCGCTCTATTGGTTGGACTCTATTATTATTATTATTATTATTATTATTATTATTATTATTATTATTATTATTATTATTATTATTATTATTATTATTATTATTATTATTATTACTTGTATTATGCACATCGTTGCGGGCGAGACCCCCCGTATTTCACTGTATACCTGTATGCCGTGACAAATAAAACTCTTGTATCTTGTATCTTGTATCTACCGCCACCACTTCATTGCACACACATCCACTCACTTTAAACATTCACCTTAAACATTCATCCACTTTAGACACCTTCAACACTTTTTAACACTACACCATATTTGATTAATTTATTACAAAAATATTTGCACTACAGCTCTACCTAATTTTTTTTTAGCATTTTGTAGTTTAGTTTTGTATATTGTATATTTTGTATAGTGTTTGGCCTTTATTATTCCGTAGGCTCACACAGAACCAAGCATTTCACTATCATGCACATGTTCCTTATATCCTCTTAAGCATCTGTCAAAAATGTGGCAATTTTCTTTTTGGTTTTTGACGATTGCATACCCAAAGTAATTAGCAATTTATTATACTTTATACTATTATCACATGCATGGGTCTGGTGTCTTTTGAAAGGTAACATTCTGGGTGCTAATGAAATAGAGTAACAGAGGTTTGAACACACTGAAGTAAAGGTTTTGTGTCCTCACATTTATTTTTACTGTTTGCCAGATGCCTGTTTTTAAGTTCCAGCTGAGAGGTAGGAGCTGGAAAACATAAGCCATAGCCTGAAGTCTTATGTAGTACAGGTCCAAAGTTTATAAAAATCCCACAGAAAATGAATGTTTTACAAAGGTTTTTGTAATGTGTGTACCAGTAAAAATTCGACATGATTATCCAAAATGGCAACCCGCTGCCATTCATTTCAATGCTCTAGTCAAAACAATGGACTTCTTTGTCTTCTTGTGTCACCTTCGGAGCAGACGCTCCTTGGCTACAACGGTGGTCAATCATTTTCGCCATCAGTGGTTACTGGTCAGTTCAGCACCGATCACAACTGGACGTGGTCACTCGTCCGAACGGCTTGTCAAATGACGCTCGCCGGATGTTTTGTCTTGTACCTCGAGAATGGAATCACACAATAGGTTGAGTGAGGTGACGATCGAAAGGCGGCAAATTCAACTTCCCAACAATGTATTGTAGAGCGTAGGGGTCTTGAGGGTGTGTTGTTAGAAGATGCAGAGCGTAGGGGTCTTGAGGGTGTGTTGTTAGAAGATGCAGAGCGTAGGGGTCTTGAGGGTGTGTTGTTAGAAGATGCAGTGCATAGGGGTCTTGAGGGTGTGTAGTTAGAAGATGCAGAGCGTAGGGGTCTTGAGGGTGTGTAGTTAGAAGATGCAGAGCGTAGGGGCCTTGAGGGTGTGTAGTTAGAAGAGGCAGAGTGTAGGGGTCTTGAGGGTGTGTAGTTAGAAGATGCAGAGCGTAGGGGTCTTGAGGGTGTGTAGTTAGAAGAGGCAGAGTGTAGGGGTCTTGAGGGTGTGTAGTTAGAAGATGCAGAGCGTAGGGGTCTTGAGGGTGTGTAGTTAGAAGATGCAGAGCGTAGGGGTCTTGAGGGTGTGTAGTTAGAAGATGTAGAGCGTAGGGGTCCTGAGGGTGTGTAGTTAGAAGATGCAGAGCGTAGGGGTCTTGAGGGTGTGTTGTTAGAAGATGTAGAGCGTAGGGGTCTTGAGGGTGTGTAGTTAGAAGATGCAGAGTGTAGGGGTCTTGAGGGTGTGTAGTTAGAAGATGTAGAGCGTAGGGGTCTTGAGGGTGTGTAGTTAGAAGATGCAGAGCGTAGGGGTCTTGAGGGTGTGTAGTTAGAAGATGTAGAGCGTAGGGGTCTTGAGGGTGTGTAGTTAGAAGATGCAGAGCATAGGGGTCTTGAGGGTGTGTAGTTAGAAGATGCAGAGCGTAGGGGTCTTGAGGGTGTGTAGTTAGAAGATGCAGAACGTAGGGGTCCTGAGGGTGTGTAGTTAGAAGATGTAGAGCGTAGGGTCTTGAGGGTGTGTAGTTAGAAGATGCAGAGCGTAGGGGTCTTGAGGGTGTGTAGTTAGAAGATGCAGAGCGTAGGGGTCTTGAGGGTGTGTAGTTAGAAGATGCAGAGCGTAGGGGTCTTGAGGGTGTGTAGTTAGAAGATGCAGAGCGTAGGGGTCTTGAGGGTGTGTAGTTGGAAGATGCAGAGCGTAGGGGTCTTGAGGGTGTGTAGTTAGAAGATGCAGAGCGTAGGGGTCTTGAGGGTGTGTAGTTAGAAGATGCAGAGCGTAGGGGTCTTGAGGGTGTGTAGTTGGAAGATGCAGAACGTAGGGGTCTTGAGGGTGTGTAGTTAGAAGATGCAGAGCGTAGGGGTCTTGAGGGTGTGTAGTTAGAAGATGCAGAGCGTAGGGGTCTTGAGGGTGTGTAGTTAGAAGATGCAGAGCGTAGGGGTCTTGAGGGTGTGTAGTTGGAAGATGCAGAGCGTAGGGGTCTTGAGGGTGTGTAGTTAGAAGATGCAGAGCGTAGGGGTCTTGAGGGTGTGTAGTTAGAAGATGCAGAGTGTAGGGGTCTTGAGGGTGTGTAGTTAGAAGATGCAGAGCGTAGGGGTCTTGAGGGTGTGTTGTTAGAAGATGCAGAGCGTAGGGGTCTTGAGGGTGTATAGTTAGAAGATGCAGAGTGTAGGGGTCTTGAGGGTGTATAGTTAGAAGATGCAGAGCGTAAGGGTCTTGAGGGTGTGTAGTTGGAAGATGCAGAGCGTAGGGGTCTTGAGGGTGTGTAGTTAGAAGATGCAGAGCGTAGGGGTCTTGAGGGTGTGTAGTTAGAAGATGCAGAACGTAGGGGTCTTGAGGGTGTGTAGTTAGAAGATGCAGAGCGTAGGGGTCTTGAGGGTGTGTAGTTAGAAGATGCACAACGTAGGGGTCTTGAGGGTGTGTAGTTAGAAGATGCAGAGCGTAGGGGTCTTGAGGGTGTGTAGTTAGAAGATGCAGAGCGTAGGGGTCTTGAGGGTGTGTAGTTAGAAGATGCAGAGCGTAGGGGTCTTGAGGGTGTGTAGTTAGAAGATGCAGAACGTAGGGGTCTTGAGGGTGTGTAGTTAGAAGATGCAGAGCGTAGGGGTCTTGAGGGTGTGTAGTTAGAAGATGCAGAGCGTAGGGGTCTTGAGGGTGTGTAGTTAGAAGATGCAGAGCGTAGGGGTCCTGAGGGTATGTAGTGTGGGTGAGCGAAGACGACAGTTCAACCTGCCATCTCCATTCAGCGGCATAAATGTTTCATGCCGGAGAAATGGAGGTAAACACCGTCCCCGGGAAACCCGCGGCACGCCGGCCGCCGTAAAGAATGGCAGCTGTTTTCACCATCTGTGTTCAACACCAAACAAACTCGGCTGCCATCCGTCCTGCGGACGCATCACCGAAGCACTCAGCGGCGGCGAGCTGGAAAACAGACCTCGGATCAGCTACTGGAGTGGATGAGTAACTGCTGCGGCACGTCAAAGCAGTCATTAATGGTAATTTGCAATAGCGGGCTGCGTTGAAGTGCAGGCAAGCCGACGCGCTCTGCGGCGTCCGGGGGCCCCGGTGCAGCCGGGTGAGTTATCGTCCCTGCGGCGCGCGGGCTCAGGAAGGGGAAACCATCCCAGGCAACAAGGGCCGCCTTATGAACGACCTAATAAGGATGGAGCCTGGGCGCTAATGTTCTCTCTCATGCATAATGCAGCGTGCAGATCTAACGTATATACGGAGGGAAGAGAAATACAGCGGCGGGCGGAGCCGCGGTAATCGAGGAAAGAAAGAGGGCGAGCTTGATGATGCAGATGGGGGAGGTGGGGGGGGGGGGGCTGATGTGCAATCAGTTGGATTTAGTCCCTGACAATGTTTTGGAGGGATGTTTTACTGGTGGATTGCTGGTTGTGTAAGCGGCGCAAATGGCGTAAGGAACGAGCCAGATGCTGACTGTATGTGTTAAAGGCCAAATCGGTGATCCAAATGACAGGGGTGTAAAAAGGTACCCAGAAATTATACTTAAGTGAAAGAATGGGACCCGTCTCGAAATCTTACTCAAGTAAAAGTCAGAGTATCTGGCTAAAAACACACTTGAGTAAAAGTCAAAAGGTTTCTACTTTTAAATGTACTTAAGTACTAAAAAGTAAACGTTTTAACTTTTTTTCTGAGTGTCTAATCAAAGATCCTCGCTTTCTAGTCTTGCACAAGGACCAATCAGCATGGGTATGGGCAGGTTCATTTTCCACTGATTTGATGGGATTTGATTGGCTGTTTTTAAATAGAGCGCGGCCGCAGGATTAATAGCGTTAAGGTTAGTTCGGCCAGAGAAACAAATATACTAATTAATAATATAGTTGGACCTGCGAGATTTGTACTTTGTACTTTGTAGGTCTGCATTTTAAATGTAAGGAGTAAAAAGTACGTTGTTTTCCTCTGAAATGTAATTGAGTAAAAGTACAAGTATACAAACCTAATAATACTTGAGTAAAGTACAAATCCCCAAAACCAGTACTTAAGTATTGTAACAAAGTACAATTACTCAAGTACTTTACACCCCTGCCAAATGGAAACAACATTCACTATACTGCTGTCTTCTCTGTTTGCCTATATCTACACCTACAGTATAGACAGTAATGGAATTCTGGATTAAACAGTGTGACAAAAAAAAAATTCTCAGATGGGACAAACTCTTTTGGTCCTTGACCAAATTACAAATCAATCTGAACGTTTGAAATCCACTGCTCTAGTTTATTGGAGACCGATCTCCCTTAAAATATGTAAATAAAGTACTTATCGACCATAGGAAAAAGGTACATAGTGACTGTACATTATATTATAGCCATGAGGAATATATTGACGTTTTTCCGAAAATGTACAATGTGTACTAACAGATTACAAATGAGTAAAATATTGACGTATTTACAAATAAGTACATTATATTACATATTTAGAAAAAGTTAACTTGTAACATTTTCAGAAAAGGTTTGAGTTCCCCGGTTGGGGAAGGAACCTGGGGCGCTCGCATGGGAGGCAAGTGCCTTTACCTCAAGATGACTGAGCTCTTGATACGAGGACTAACGCTAGACGGCAGTTGAAGAGAGTATCAAGAATTCAGTAAATTTTAGGGGTGTAACGATGCATCGATTAATCGAAATGCATCGATTCTAATGTGTTATAATCGATGCATCGTTTTGAATATGTTAGAATCGATTATAATCTAAATTAATCTAAATTAAAGATTTTTTTAATTTTTATGTATTTTTTGTGTGTGTATTGTTTTTATTGACCTATAGTCCATTCATGCTGAGTGAATCAGTTCCCCCAGCCACATTTGTGTATTCAAAATGTTTTGGGGAATTAACTGATAGAAAATGTATCTAAAATGTATCGAATCTAATCGAATCGTGGTCAAATGAAGAGATTTCATGATGCATTGAATCATTGCCTGAATAATCATAATCGAATTGAATCGTTGTGGGTCGAATCGTTACACCCCTAGTAGATTTGCAACGGGCCGAGAGTTACAAAAAGTTCGACACATCAAACTGTTCAAGGATATATATTAACTCATATTTTACTGTAACATTAACTCATCCATTCTATATTAACTCATCTGTTCTACATTAACTCATCCGTTCTACAATAACTCATCCATACATTCACTGCACACAACACCCTCATGCACACACTAACTTTAAACATTCACCTTCAACACTCACAAACACTCACAACACAAAACTTTAAACACTTTTTAAACATTGGAAAATATTTGTATCCCTACAAATTCGCACTACCTCGTTTTTGCATTTCGTTTTTTTGCATTGTGTACATTTAGTTTGTGTATATTTTGTATAGTGTTTGGACTACTCTTAACTTTTTTACTTTCTTACTGTATGAAGCACAATCTTAGGGGGCTCATACAGAACCAAGCATTTCACTATAATGTACATTTACCTTATATGTGACAAATAAAACAAAAACTTGAAACGATATGTGACTATACCCCCGACCTTTGAAACGGTCACCAAAAAATAAACAGATTGTGGCTTTAAATGCTTTGAGACGTGAGAAAGCGCTCTCTGTCGCTAATGGGAACAACAGGTACTGTATGCCGACGGACAGGAACGGAATTTTCTCGTGACACTGAGAAAATACTTAGTCGGCACATCAGAAGCCCGCAGTTATCGGCGAGCGGATGGTGAGAAACTCTGTTGACCCGAGAAAGTAGTTTCCCCCCCCAAATTACCGTCTAAATCATCTCATCTGCTGCCCGAGGCAATTACTGTAGCAGGGAAGCAGGACAGATAAGGCTTTTAGCAGCCAGGCAGCCATTAGGCTGAATCCCCTGGACGTTATGTTTGCATCCTGTTCCGCAACCAACAACATTAAATGTAATAAAGCACCAAATAACAACTGTCTCTTACGCGCTGTTGTTTTCCTTGCGGTTGCAAGTCTAAAAGTTAAAGCTCTGGAAATAAACAAACGTGACTATTTCACTCACTCACACAAACTGCCTATTCCTTCCTTCCTTCCTTCCTTCCTTCCTTCCTTCCTTCCTTCCTTCCTTCCTTCCTTCCTTCCTTCCTTCCTTCCTTCCTTCCTTCCTTCCTTCCTTCCTTCCTTCCTTCCTTCCTTCCTTCCTTCCTTCCTTCCTTCCTTCCTTCCTCCCTCCCTCCCTTCCTTCCTTCCTTCCTTCCTTCCTTCCTTCCTTCCTTCCTTCCTTCCTTCCTTCCTTCCTTCCTTCCTTCCTTCCTTCCTTCCTTCCTTCCTTCCTTCCTTCCTTCCTGTTAACAGAATTCGGCTATAGGGCAACAATAATGTGGTCAAGAGGCATGGTTTCCATCTTGAGCCCAAACTGGCGTGGTTTATTTAATCACATGTTAAGCAGCAGTCACTGTAGGTCTTCTCTTACTGAGAGACATGGGGGAGAGAAGGAAGTGGGTGAATACATTTTCTTTTATACTCACCACGAGGTGGTGTACTTGAGTGGCTCCGCCTAGAGCGCCCTCTAGTGGAAACAGATATATATGCAACTAAACTGTTACTAGTGTAAACAGCCAGTTAGACAGTTACCAACAATCCTACACAGAATATCTGACTTCAACACTCCCACTTAGGTTTGTATTGGCACACTGGCTGACTCCTTGGAAAAACATTTTACAAAGGAAATAATATAATCACAAAAACATCAACAGAACATGGCAGTCAATATCTACACACCAAACATGGCCTCTGCAAATCTCTTCAATTTCAATTTGGTGGCAGGTTTCGTCCTAGCATCTGCTACCATGTCGTCCATGGGACAATACATCAGTGTCATCCTTTCTTCTCTGATGACAGATCTAATGAAATGATATTTTATATCGACATGTTTACATCTCTGCCGACACAGGGTTTCTAGCAATCGCAATGGTTCCCTGGTTGTCCTCATAAACAACAGTCTTCTTATATACATAGGTATCCATCCCTTCGAGCAGTTGTTCCAGGTAAATACACTCCTGTATGGTCATAGCTAGAGCCATATATTCGGCTTCACAAGTTGATAAAGCCACGGTGGGCTGTTTCTTTGTTTTCCACGAAACCAATGAGCTGTCTGCGTTCAAACTCACACAATATCCGGTGGTGCTCCTTCTATCTGTGGTGTCAGCTGCCCAGTCTGCATCACTGTAGGCTTTAAACCCTAGGCCCTCGCTGCTCTTTCTGAAACACAGTTGTCTGTCTGCTGTACCTTTAAGATAACGAAAAACATACCGTAATCCAGTGCTCCTCTGTGGGATCAGCAAAATGCTGGGACAACTTACTCACTACAAAACATAGGTCAGGGCGAGTACATGTCGTCAAATAGATGAGGCTACCCACTGCTTCCCTGTACATTTTTACATCTGTCAGTTTCTGAGCATCCTCCTGGTAGTCCAGCTTTTGATCACATGGTGTATCCCTTGTTCTACATTCCTGCATGTCAAAACGTTTCAGAATCTTTTCCACATATGTGACTGGGCATGGGGGCGCGGGACTTGTTGAGGTAAGGTCCAATTTTTTTTTTTACATATTGTGAAAGTACAGATTCATACCTTAAAAATAAGCCATCACTTGAACATTTTGGTGGGATATTTTTCAAGCTACATCCTATAAATCATGGTGATATCATTAAACGCATTCAGAGATGAATGGTCTTCGAACTTGTGGAGAGGTTCACACCTGTGATTTAATCAACTACAACCCTACCCAGAATGCATTGTATTCCATGGCCCCCCTCTCTCTGGGGACATTAACACCTTGCATCAGGCTCTTTTGTTATGGCAATGACTCTGTCTTGTGGCAAGTTGTTGTGGCAGTTGAAGTATTTGCCTTGTAAGTCTAAAAGCTAAATGACTAAATGTAAATGTATTATAAGGAAAGGTTAACCTTCTGTAGTGTGGTAGTGAAAGGTTAACCTTCTGTAGTGTGGTAGTGAAAGGGTTAACCTTCTGTAGTGTGGTAGTGAAAGGTTAACCTTCTGTAGTGTTGTAGTGAAAGAGTTAACCTTCTGTAGTGTGGTAGTGAAAGGTTAACCTTCTGTAGTGTGGTAGTGAAAGGTTAACCTTCTGTAGTGTTGTAGTGAAAGAGTTAACCTTCTGTAGTGTGGTAGTAAAAGGTTAACCTTCTGTAGTGTGGTAGTGAAAGGGTTAACCTTCTGTAGTGTGGTAGTGAAAGGGTTAACCGTATGTAGTGTGGTAGTGAAAGGTTTGTTGGAAGCCTCACATAAGCCATGTAATGTTGGGGGTCAAGGTATTGGCTGAAGGAAAGGCTACATCAAAATAAAATACTAAATAAATACAATGGGGGACCCTGATAATAAACAAGAGACAAATCAAGTTTCAAGATTTTATTATCATTTAAAATAACACGAGAAAAATAGGCATGATAAAAATAGACATGCTAAAGTCAATGTTCAATGTTCAATATTCTGATGGCCTCTCCAGATGATCACTGTGGTCTTTTTGAAACTCCGCTGGATACTTTGGCTGGTGGTGCTGGTAGTGATTCACATTCCTTTACAGCTTTGGGTAGGGCGTTCCACATTGATGTGGCATAATTGCGAAACGTGTTTAGTCCCTTGTTTGAGCCGAATCTGGGTTTAACATGATTTGTGGAGCTCCCTCTGGTGTTGTGATCGTGGTATTCACTGACCTTTGGGAAGTATTTTGACATGTACATGGGTACCTTGGTCGCGTAGTGTATCTTGTAGACCAGGCCCATTGCAAGTTGCTGTACTCTGTCGTCTACTCTAAGCCATCCTAGGTTGTCAAAGTGGGCCGGGGTGAGGTGGGTTCTAGGAGCTCCACAAATCATGTTAAACCCAGATTCGGCTCAAACAAGGGACTACACACGTTTCGCAATTATTCCACATCAATGTGGAACGCCCTACCCAAAGCTGTAAAGGAATGTGAATCACTACCCACTTTCAAAAACACTCTCAAAGAACACCTACGGGAGACTGCAATTCGAAACTGGCCCCTACAAATGTCTTAACCCAGTTGTACAATAAATTACCAAGTATGGCTTTGTCAGTATTCCAATGTACAGTAGTGTGGTAGTGAAAGGTTAATCTTCTGTAGTGTGGTAGTGAAAGGTTAACCTTCTGTAGTGTGGTAGTGAAAGGGTTAACCGTCTGTAGTGTGGTAGTGAAAGGTTAACCTTCTGTAGTGTGGTAGTGAAAGGTTAACCTTCTGTAGTGTGGCAGTGAAAGGGTTAACCTTCTGTAGCTGTGAGAGAATTGTTGAATAGATACACAAATGTTCTAGAATGTTTGATTATGACATCATACTGTGACATCACAAATGTTTTCGGGCATTCATAACATTATTGTCTACGATGAATTGAAAATGGGGGACCCTGATGTAAACAAGACGAAAGTCTTTCTCTGGTCTGCATCCCCTTAACAATTGTATGTATTGAGCTGTACTGTACTGTACCCATTCTGCAATCTGTTAATAAAGTTTTCAATCAATCAATCAATCAATTTCGCGCGATTGTACATTGTAACGTTAACACAGCCCAGCTGTCAACTGTACTTTGTAATGCTATGTTATTTAGATGTATTTATGTGTAAATACATGTAGTGTGGTAGTGAAAGACACAACAACAACTTACTTTTAACTGTATTAACAGATTCCGTGCTGAATGCCAGCGCAGAAAAGAGTTTACATCAGGGTTTACATCAGGGCCCCCACAATAATAATAATATCTCGCTCCGATGAAAAGCCATTTTTTATCACTCCGTTTCAGTATTAAATTAATTTACTTTTAGCCATTAGGTTGCAAAAAATGCACCCTAACGAAATTCGTTCGCTCATAAAATTCTAACTGTGTTTTAATGGTTTTTAATTAAGTTAAAACACGCGTTTTATAACGGCCGTCAAGGCGTCTTTTTTTTTAATCTTTTTTATTTAGACACTGCGTTTGTCACACGTTACGTTGCTTATAACTTATAACTTATAACATTAAGATAGTGTATTAACATTGTTATTCTCTCTCTGAGAAAGGAGAGCTAAATTGTGTCTGTGTGTTTTTTAACACCTCATAAGTACCACTTGCTACCCGGACAGGCCGCACCCAGTGTAGTTTTTCCACCTCATGAGAGAAAATCCTTGTGGAACTATATAACAATAATTACCTCATTTACAAGTTGTATTTAAGTTTGCAAATAAGGGCAAATAAGGGAACACATTAATGACAGTTCAAATATGTAAAAAAAAACCAAGATTTCGATTTTTAGTATTTTCTGAACAGCAAGACGTTTTTTCACTTAGCCACATTTCTCTCTGCCCGAATCAAATCGGGTTTGGTCACGGCGAGTCACATATCTCTTCTGGGATACTGTTACACAATTGGCAGACTGCTCAAAATCCATACCTAGAAAGTGTTTTAACCTCCCAAGGTCTTTCATCTTAAATCTATTGGAGAGCATCTCTTTCACCTGAGCTAGGCTCCTGGTGTTGTCCGCTGCTATGATCAAATCGTCTACCCAGATGACGATGATCACTTTCCCCGACTCCTTTGATTCCCTCGAGTAAACACAGGGGTCTACTGGGTTCTGTAGGAAGTGATCTTTGATAAGGCATGTATGAAGCATCTCGTTCCAATTTCGCCCAGACTGTTTTAGGCCGTAAATGGATTTTTCCAGCTTACACACTAACTTCTCTCCTTCCTTTTCGTAACCCTCGGGTTGTTCCATATAGATCTCCCTATCTATGGGTGCGTGCAGATAGGCTGTCTTCACATCCATCTGATGTAGAATCAGATTGTCCTCAGCTGCTTTCTGAACCACTACCCTTACACTGGTCAGATTGGCTGTGGGGGAGAATGTTTCACCATAGTCTATCCCCTCCCTCTGACTGAAACCCTTAGCTACAAACCTAGCTTTGTATTTATCGTGGCCTTCAATTCCCTCCTTGATTGAATACACCCATTTTCCTCCCACTGTCTGTCTGCCCTCTGGTAATTTGGTTAGAGTGAAGGTGTGGTTGTCCTCTAGGGTCCTCATCTCCTTGTCCATCGCTCTCTCCCATTTACTTGCTTCAGGGGACGCTATGGCCTCTTTAAAGGTCTGAGGGACCCCACTGAATACCCTGTAGCAGTAATCAACGGTGATGGGTGTACTGTCCTCCTCGTCACTCCCTTTCCGAGCATAGTCTGTCAGATACTTTGGGGGTCTGTGTTCCCTCGAGGGGTACCTCCCACTGCTTGGGGCACTCTGCGTCACCCTCTGGTGCTCCTCGTCACCGCCCTCTGGGGGTGGCTGACTGTCTGCCCAAGTACACTGGGCTGATGTGTCTCGGTTTCTACACACCTTACTCTGGAGTCCAGCTCTGGCTCCTCTGTCTGTGTCTCGCCCTCACATGTTGTCTTTGTGACAAACTTGACTAGCCTGTGTTTCTGCACTATCCCTTTACCGGGATAATAAACCAGAAAAGTGGGGCTTCCCTTGTCGTGCCCTATAAAGAGCCCTTTTACACACCTGGACTCTAGCTTTCCTCTGTCCTGCAGGTATGCATAACACTCTGATCCAAAGCGGTGCATTCTGGCTAGATTACACTTCTTTCCTGTCAGTGCTGTATATGGGGTGGTGCCCGTGTGCTTATTTAAGTACCTGTTTCTGGTGTAGGCGGCTTCTTGTACCGCATAGTACCATAGGCTCTTAGGTAAGTTACTGCCTACTAGCTTACACCTAGCCATCTTGAAAAGGGTGCGCCATTCTCTCTGCCACTCCGTTCTGGTGTGGGGAGTATGGACATGACGTCTTGTGTCTTATCCTGTTCTTCCTCAACAGTGATTGAAACTCTCTGTTTGTGAATTCTGTCCCGTTGTCGGACCTCAAACATCTTACTGTACCATAAGGGGCTATGTCCGCCAGGAATTTTTCCGTGGCCTGGAGTGTGTCACTTTTTGCCTTAAGAAAGTAAACAAACACTACCCCTGTGTACACGTCTGTAAAAGACTGTACATATCTAAAGCCTCCTATGGACTCGTTCCGTATTGGACCGGCAAGGTCTGTGTTAACCAACGCAAGTGGTACTTTTACTTTTTCTGTGGGACTCCTGTTTCTCGATTGAGCAAACTTCCCCTTTATGCACACAACACATTCTTTATCAGGTCTACGCTTTTCGCCTTCAATGTGCATGCCCTCTGTCACTGTTTGCAGTTTCAGTAAATCCTCATAATTACAATGACCCATAATCTCATGCCATGTCTGAATATCGTGGCTGACGGTTACTTTACACATATCATTGTCATTACACTCTGTTTTCAGGTAATACATTCTCTGATACACTTCTATGTCAAATTGCATACTGTTGGGCTCTACAAGAACATTTTTACCTTCCATGAAGGACACTCTGGCCCCGTTCGCAGCAGCAACTATCACAGAGAACAGTCCTTGTGGGAACGATGGCACAACGTCACTTTAACGTTCTTTAACGTTAGGTATACCTGTGCGTCCCCTCTCCCTCTCGCCAACCCGTGTGTGCGCTTTCCGTCTGCCAGCTCCATGCTGTGTCTCTCCAGGCGGAAAGTTCTGTCAAAGTTCTTGAACAGACTCCTGTCGTTGATGACGTGGGACGACGCAGCTGTGTCCACGATCAGTCCCCTCCTCTGGGCCCGTTGCAGCTGCGTTGGCCTGATGATGTACGCCGTCTGCGCCCTGGGGATGAAGTCCTCTCGTTCCGCTCCTCTCCAGTCGTCGCCTCGATCCGTCTCACGCCGACCATCGCCGCCATCTTGTCCATGCGTGCGCCGCGCGCCCTGGTCGCGTTTCTTCATGCACGCTCTGCTTGCGTGTCGCGCGGATCTGCAGGGTCCACACCAGACAGTCCTCGTGCAGTTACTTCTCCAATGGCCATTCATCGCCATCGAAGCTTGGTGCTTCTCCGGCACCCCTCAATGGCGTCGTGATTCGCTCCGCTCTGTTGACGTATTCGGTCACAGTCTCGGTTGGTCCCTTCCTCAGGGTCGTCAGTGCTATGTAGAGGGCCATGACTCGGGGTCTTCCTCGCCCGATGAAATGCTCTCTCAATACCGCCAGTCTTTCTCGGCCTCTGTCTTTAGTGTCGCGGAATAAACTTTTGTGTCGTCGAGCATCGGCGCTAACTCACAGTACGCGCTTGCGTTCCACTGGTCGTCCAGGGCTTGCTCTTCCGCTGTCAGTTCTCCCGTGGGGGCCGTCAGGATCGTCTCCTTCAGCCCCGTACCGTGCATGTAGCATAGCATGCGCTCCTCCCAGAGTTCATAGTTCTCTGCTTTTCCATTGAATGGTGGCCCTTTGTTCCTCCCTCTGGCCGCCACGCGTTCCAAGGTGGGGTTCTCCCCCTCGCCTCCACCATGCCCAGCGGGCGCCACGTGCTCCGAGGCGGGGTTCTCCCCCTCGTCTCCGCCGTGCTCAGCGTGCTCTGTCTCCCCCGGCGCCGCCTCCTTGGGGCTCTTGGTCGCTGCCTTCCAGCGACTCCTGGCTGCTGCCTTCTTGACTCTCATGTGAGTCTTCTTGGCTTTCATATTCACCGTTGATGGTAGGCGTAGCTTTAGCTCTTGTTGGCCTAGCCTCTAGCCGCGCGGTGCTCCCGGCACTAACCTAGCCTGTACTTCAGCTAATCTTGCTACCCTTATTATTTCGCCCCGGCGTTATCTGGGCCCATAACCTGTTAACAGAATTCAGCTATAGGGCGACAATAATGTGGTCAAGAGGCAACAACCACGCAACAACCACCGCAGCCCGCTGACGACGCAGAGAGCCCGTCCAGCCCGGCAGCCGAAGCTTCCGCGGCGGATAAGAAGGTCATCGCAACAAAAGTCTTGGGGACAGTCAAGTGGTTCAACGTCGGAAATGGATATGGTTTTATCAACAGGAATGACACGAAAGAGGACGTTTTTGTACACCAGACGGCCATAAAAAAGAACAACCCAAGGAAATACCTTCGCAGTGTTGGAGAAGGAGACACTGTGGAGTTTGATGTGGTTGTAGGGGAGAAGGGAGCAGAGGCGGCCAACGTCACCGGCCCAGCAGGCGTTCCAGTCCAGGGGAGCAAGTACGCCGCTGACCGGAACCGCTACAGGCGCTACCCCGGCAGGAGGGGCCCACCGCGCAATGGAGAATACCCTGAGAACTACCAGAGCGATGGTGAGGGCGAGCCGCCGAGTAGCGTAAGCCGCGAAGGCCGCGAGAAGAGCAGCCGCGAGGGGGCAGAGAGCGCCCCAGAGGGAGACATGCAGCCACAACAGCGCAGGCCCTCCTACCCAGGCAGACGGCGCTACCCGCGATACTTTGGAGGCGAAGGCGAAGCAAAGATCATCATCAGGATTGGGATCTGTGGTTGGGCGAGTTCCGCTTTGCCATCAACACCGCCTACCATGAGAGTACTAGGTTCACTCCCGCAGAGATTGCGCTGGGAAGAAAATTTAAAGGACCCCTGGAGCGACTTCTATATCAGCCTCCCAAGCCGGACCAAAAGGCCTACTCCATGTTAGAAAGGCAACAGCAAATCCTGCAACAAGTTCAGCAAAATGTGGCTCAGGCCCAGGAGCATCAAGCTCGAGGCTACAATAGAAGGAGGTCTCCTGTCACATACCAAGTAGGAGAGAAGGTATGGGTTAAGTTGCACCCACTGTCTGATGCCAAGGCCATGTTTATGGCAAAACTTGCTCCAAAGTGGAGAGGGCCAGCTACAGTTCTCAGACGTTTAGGGTCAGTGAACTACAGAGTAGCCATGGATAGCAGTCCTAACACCCATGAAACCTTGCATGTTGAGAACATGAAGATGTTTTATGGCAGTGGTACTACGCTTGGTGGGGGGGATGTGTAACATGCGTTACTTTATGAAGAATATGTCAATGTGTTGATAAATGAAGTGTGGGCCCAATATGTTAGGATATGCCAATGTCAGCATATTTGGGTCACTTGACCTTTAAGATTCCAGGTATGGGTGTGGTTAGGGGCGGTCCTAACCATCAGGGGGCCATCTTGGATTGGAATCATGGCCTCATGGAGTTTTGTTTGCTACTGCTATTGTGAGAGGAAGGAGGGATTTTGCCAGGCCTCCTAAAAGATTCTCCATTAACCAAGGACAGTTCAGCTGCAGTGGTGCTAATGGACTGTAAAGCTGACAGGACTGTTCTTATTAAGATGTGGATCAACCCAGGACTTATCACCTTTCGGACACTCAAATGTTTGAGTGTTGCTGGACACTACTAGCTCTACCATGCAGGCTGCATGGTCCGGTAGGCCTGAACATTATACATGGTTACATTAGATATGGTAACATTATACATGGTAACATTATACATGGTAACATACATGGTACATTATACATGGTAACATTATACATGGTGACATTATACATGGTAACATTAGACATGGTAACATTATACATGGTAACATACATGGTAACATACATGGTAACATTATACATGGTAACATTATACATGGTTACATTAGACATGGTAACATTATACATGGTAACATTATACATGGTAACATACATGGTACATTATACATGGTAACATTAGACATGGTAACATTATGCATGGTAACATTATACATGGTAACATTATACATGGTAACATTATACACAGTACATTATACATGGTAACATTATACATGGTAACATACATGGTAACATACATGGTAACATGATACATGGTTACATTATACATGGTAACATTATATATGGTAACATTGTACACGGTAACATTATACATGGTAACATTTATGTTGGGGCTAATGGACTGTAAAGCTGACAGGACCGTTCTTATTGGTTTGAGATGATTTTGTTGTACCATATGTTGCTATGGGGTGCCCCATTTATTTTGATCCTCCTTTTGGTTAATACAACACTTTGAATTTAACACTGTTCCAGTACTCTCATTCTTTATAGCTGAACAGGTTTGTTTATTATTTCAAGCTTGTTACAATAGGAGGTGTATATTAAAGACTAGGAGGTGTATATTAAAGACTAGGAGGTGTATATTAAAGACTAGGAGGTGTATATTAAAGACCAGGAGGTGTATATTAAAGACTAGGAGGTGTATATTAGAGACTAGGAGGTGTATATTAAAGACTAGGAGGTGTATATTAAGGACTAGGAGGTGTATATTAAAGACTAGGAGGTGTATATTAAAGACTAGGAGTTGAATATTAAAGACTAGGAGGTGTATATTAGAGACTAGGAGGTGGATATTAAAGACTAGGAGGTGTATATTAAAGACTAGGAGGTGTATATTAGAGACTAGGAGGTGTATATTAGAGACTAGGAGGTGTATATTAGAGACTAGGAGGTGTATATTAAAGACTAGGAGGTGTATATTAGAGACTAGGAGGTGTATATTAAGGACTAGGAGGTGTATATTAAAGACTAGGAGGTGTATATTAAAGACTAGGAGGTGTATATTAGAGACTAGGAGGTGTATATTAAGGACTAGGAGGTGTATATTAAAGACTAGGAGGTGTATATTAAAGACTAGGAGGTGTATATTAGAGACTAGGAGGTGTATATTAAAGACTAGGAGGTGTATATTAAAGACTAGGAGGTGTATATTAGAGACTAGGAGGTGTATATTAAGGACTAGGAGGTGTATATTAAAGACTAGGAGGTGTATATTAAAGACTAGGAGGTGTATATTAAGGACTAGGAGGTGTATATTAAAGACTAGGAGGTGTATATTAAAGACTAGGAGGTGTATATTAGAGACTAGGAGGTGTATATTAAAGACTAGGAGGTGTATATTAAAGACTAGGAGGTGTATATTAGAGACTAGGAGGTGTATATTAAAGACTAGGAGGTGTATATTAAGGACTAGGAGGTGTATATTAAAGACTAGGAGGTGTATATTAAAGACTAGGAGGTGTATATTAAAGACTAGGAGGTGTATATTAAGGACTAGGAGGTGTATATTAAAGACTAGGAGGTGTATATTAAAGACTAGGAGGTGTATATTAAAGACTAGGAGGTGTATATTAAAGACTAGGAGGTGTATATTAAAGACTAGGAGGTGTATATTAAGGACTAGGAGGTGTATATTAAAGACTAGGAGGTGTATATTACGGAATAGGAGGTGTATATTAAAGACTAGGAGGTGTATATTAGAGACTAGGAGGTGTATATTAAAGACTAGGAGGTGTATATTATGGACTAGGAGGTGTATATTAAAGACTAGGAGGTGTATATTAAAGACTAGGAGGTGTATATTAAAGACTAGGAGGTGTATATTAGAGACTAGGAGGTGTATATTAAAGACTAGGAGGTGTATATTAAAGACTAGGAGGTGTATATTAAAGACTAGGAGGTGTATATTAGAGACTAGGAGGTGGATATTAAAGACTAGGAGGTGTATATTAAAGACTAGGAGGTGTATATTAAAGACTAGGAGGTGTATATTAAAGACTAGGAGGTGTATATTAAAGACTAGGAGGTGTATATTAGAGACTAGGAGGTGGATATTAAAGACTAGGAGGTGTATATTAAAGACTAGGAGGTGTATATTAAAGACTAAGAGATGGATATTAAAGACTAGGGGGTGTATATTAAAGACTAGGAGGTGGATATTAAAGACTAGGAGGCATATAATGTATTATAGACATGTTTTACAGCTTTCCTACTCCTCATATTCCTCTATATGGGGACCTGGATCAATAATGTAAAGCAAAGAACTAACTAAATATTTTTCTGTTTTGACAAAGTTCATTGCATTTTCTCCAAACAAATGGATTCCATGGAATCCAAACCAGGTTACATTATCTTGATTAAATAGACGTAGAAAACTATCTTGTCAGAAGTCACCTTATCTGACCTCAACTTATTCGGCTAATCTAAAATGGATAATTCAGTACTTGACTCAAACCCTGTTAAGTTTTCCCTCACAAGAACCTCGAGTCATTCCAGGTGCATTCGCACTCCCTGTAAGAGAGAAATCAATGCTTTAAGAGCGAGTGGTTTGTGTTCTCCCCCAAGGCCAGAGCATAAGCCTCACTGTACAACAAGCCCTCAATCAAGTTCACAACCATTAATTGCAG
>NC_140178.1:103055175-103092675 GCF_963971535.1 Notolepis coatsorum
GATATATAGATCAGAGCAGTTTGTATAGAAAATGATAAAGAAAAACGCTGAAACTCACGGCAGCTTCCTCGTAGCATTGAGCGATGAGAGTGGAGCAAACAGATCCCAGTTATGTGATGTGGATCGATGCAATCCAGTTCTGGTTTGTATAATACTAATATACGGCCAAATCATGTGGATTATTGAGTTATGGCAAAGATTCATATCCACGGTGTGTGTCTTGAGTCCAGGGACGATAAACGAGTGGCCGGACGGAATAGGGAGACGCACCGGTATCACAAGAGATCCACTTCCGGTTGCAACTCGCCGATCAGCCACCAGGTGGCAGTATTGAAGCGTTGCCGAGTTGTGATGGCTCCCGCAGCATATGACAAGGCTCTGTGAGTGAAATATGAATACCATGACGAAAATATGAAATATGAACTTGAAACACGTCGTACGCCGTTATTGGCAGAATTCGCATGAACTTGAAACCCGTCGTACGACGTGAATGGCGCAAGATGTGTTAATAATAAACACTGTTAGGACTATCTGACTCTTAATAATAAACACTGTTAGGACTATCTGACTCTTAATAATAAACAGTGTTAGGACTATCTGACTCTTAATAATAAACACTGTTATGACTATCTGACTCTTAATAATAAACACTGTTATGACTATCTGACTCTTAATAATAAACAGTGTTAGGACTATCTGACTCTTAATAATAAACAACAGTGTTAGAATTATCTGACTCTTAATAATAAACAGTGTTAGTACTATCTGACTCTTAATAATAAACAACAGTGTTAGGACTATCTGACTCTTAATAATAAACAACAGTGTTAGGACTATCTGACTCTTAACACTTTGACTGCCATGAAACGTCTTTTCACGTCATTGCTGGCCATGCTCAAGTTGCCGGGGGACGCTGTACAGCGTCCTTATATCAATATTTCAAAAATCTGCGATCGAATTCATATGTCCCCTCCGCTGGCCTGAGATCCACCAGCAGGACCCACTGAGCTCTCTGGCGGTTCAGGAGCGCCATCTGGTGGCCGATCGGCGCAATCGCCAAACAGGATGTTGAATAGAGGTTGTCATGACGACCGTAGTACTTCCGGGCGCTCGCTATAGTTCATGGGACTCTGGCTCGTCACGCTACACGGTGATCGATTGGCAATAACTCGATAAACAACATGATTTGGACGTATATACCATTATACAAGCTGGAGATGGACCGGGTAAAAATATATCCCATAATGATAAGATTTCTACTCGACGATGATCGCCCAACGGCGCGCGGAGACTGGGGTGAGTTTCAGCGTGTAACGTTACCGTCTTCGATACTAACTGCTATTATCAACATTTGACCCACATTAGATGATTGGTATAACGCTGCCCACGGAATTATAAACGCCCCCTCGCCCATCCGGTCAACATCAGATGACGTGTAGTAACTTCTAGAAGTACGTCTAGTTGGAATTTTTTATATCGTGCTGATTGCCATCAAACTGTATTTCATCATCAATATAATGCATTTGGGGCTATATATCACGTTCTGGAGAAAGCTGCAGAAAGAGATGAAAACATACTTATACATTAGACCATACTTTACTATGAATATGTGAATGAAAAAGTTTAACGTTGCTACACAATGAACAATACATATAGGACTTTGAATGGGCCCTAATAATGGCAATGTAGCAATAGAATTTAAAAAGTTATAGCCCTGCAAAGAAGGGGACTTTCTCCATAGACAAATAGCGCTGGCAATCTATGGTATATCATGAATTTAACATTAGGCAACCAAAGTGTTAATAATAAACAGTGTTAGGACTATCTGACTCTTAATAATAAACACTGTTAGGACTATCTGACTCTTAATAATAAACACTGCTACCAACTGGTTAACCCTTTTCACTGCGACAATACACCGAAGGTTAACCCTTTCACAACTGTCGGTTGTGTGATAGTAAAGGGTTAACCCTCCGTTGTGTGGCAGTGAAAGGGTTAACAGTTATACAGTAAAGTACTGCACCTTTATTTTTTACAAGCAAGAGCAAGAGCTAATAATAAATGTAAAGTGCACACTAAATAATTAAAACAAATAAACAACTTAGCTAACACACAATAATAATAATAATAATAATAATAATAATAATAATAATAATAATAATAATAATAATAATAATAATAATAATAATAATAATAATAATAATAATAATAATAATAATAATAATAATAATAATAATAATAATAATAATAATAATAATAATAATAATAACAAACAATAAAATAACGTGCAAATTTGCTTTAAAAGAAAATTATGTATTGTAAAATATGTTACACATATATAATCAAAATATAATATGCTAAATAAACAAACAAATAAATAAAAATTACAAATTCACTTTGTCTAAAGAACTATTTACATTCCACTCCCTATCATCACACTTCAAGGTTAGCCTGTAGCTCCTACTGGTTTCCATTTACAGTGCAATCCTTCTGGCCTTCCTCGCTGCAAAGTCGTCAATCACATCAAATTGTCCAACTCCTGAGCCAATTCCTTCCCATCCAAATCAGATTGCCCTCCATGGTTTAAGGTGTGTACAAGTGCCTCTGCTTGCTTCATCAGCTCTTGGTGTGGCAGGTCTTGGAAGTTGTACAAAATTGCATACCTTTCACCTTGGCACGTTTCTCGTCTTCTTCTTTTCTTCTCTTTTTAAACTGGATGGCCGGATGACTTTTGCCTCTTCATAGTTCTCTAACGTTAGTCTTTCTTTCCTCAACGCTCAATTCTATAAACACTTGACCGATACCCATCAATGCACAGTGCTCTAGCATGTTCTGACTGTGAACACCTAAAGCTGAGGCTCAGACCGACCGACCGTTTTAGATTTTTGGCTCATTTTCCCTTATGTTAGAATTTTTTGTATGTAAAAATAATGGTTGCAGATATAGAGGGGGGCGCCAAAACTGCGCCAAAAAAATAAATAAATAATAATAATAATAATATATATATATTTTTTGCGCCCCCCCTCTAGGCGACCATTTATATCGCCTGTAGGAAGGTCCGCCCCTGCTGTTAGGACTATGTGACTCTTAATAAACACTGTTAGGACTATCTGACTCTTAATAATAAACACTGTTAGGACTATCTGACTCTTAATAATAACCACTGTTCTGTATCGTATCGCTCTCGCTCGGCATCGCTCTCTGCACTATCTCGCATATGTGCACGCGCACTGAATAAAGACCACAATGTACCTTTAATCCCAATATTGGTCTGACCACACCCCTATCAGCTTACCCATATAAGCAGGGGTGGGGCCACCCACTCGCCTCCTTCTCGCTTTCACCACAAGGAAGAAGTGCCTCGGTAGATCCCCACACTTGACACCATGATGGAAAGGATTAGGAGCAGCTTTGGGAAACAAGGATACGTTGACATCATATCTTTATTTTCTCTCTCACTATTTTCGAGAAAATACAGCGATGTTGTTTTCGTACTGGAGTGTCTGGAAGATGTTGATCATTCTAAAAATCCTCCACCGGTTTTCTTATTGGGAGCACGCCGCTGCATGCTTCTCAACTGCAGTTCCTTGCTGTGTTTGTTGGGGTGAAACCTGTCAGGCCACAGCTGAACTGTCGGACATGCCGCTGTTGTGAGAAGCGGTGCGTTCCAGGTTGGGTGAGTAGTGTTTTGCTGGCAGGCTCCACTTGTCTGTTAGTGCTATGGGGGCTACTTGACAATGTTTATGGAAACCGGCCCCAGGCTAGGGTCCTTTGTTCAGCCACCTAGGCGACAGAAGGCCTTGGTCTGAAGACCATTATAGTTTTAACTAGTGGGCCGCGACCATTAACACTGGTGATCCCTGTGTGTTCTGGACGAGTGGATTCTCTCTGTCACCGTGTTAAGGCCCCATCTTTCATATCCAAATGAGAGTATTCCTTCACGAGGGGATATGTGCATGGATGTGCGATAGCGGCAGATCCATGTTCAAGTCAGCTACACAGGCCAGTTTGGTATTGTGCTGATTCCGTCGGGTGTTGGTAAAATCACCGTTGTAAAGCGGTGTTGACATCTTGTTTTCTCTTTTCTCTTAAAAAGTGAGGAGAGGTTCAGAACGGCGGCCTGTCTGGGTGAGTGTTATGTCATTGTTTACATGTTCAGGGATAGCTGCTTAGCTTACGGTTAGCCAGTCAGCTGTTAACTGCTGCGTTAGCCTGCTGGGATCGCTGCATGGCCTGTTAGTGGGCCTACTGTTAGCCAGTCAGCTGTTAGCTGCGGTGCTAGCATGTCGTGATCGCTAGGTAACGTTAGCTTGCTGCTATAGGCCATGGCCTGGCGCGGGGTAGCTTTGGCTTCTCGCGCGCCGCCGTGAGCTTGCTTCTGATCGCGTGCGGCGTTAGCTCGGCGTCTCGCGAGCAGGAGCAGTAGCGCCCGAACGGTTGGAGCGGCCGTTAGCTTGATGCTGTTCTGTTGAACGTGCTTTGATTTTAACATGTTTTACACTCTTGACTACGACGTCATCCTTGACAGGGGATGTTTCGTCGACCCTGCCCTGAGCCAGGACGGCAAGGTTGCATCAACAAAGAGGACTGTAGTGCGGGTTGGAGCGGCGACGCTGCCCAGTTCGAACAACACAGGAGCGGCTGTGTTCCTACGGTGTCTGTGACTGCACTTCGCTGATCTACGTTCCGGGTAGGACCAGGTTTGACCAGACCTTATAACACGTCTTCTGGTTTTACTTTTCTAAATGTATTGTGAATAACGATGTTTTTCCCAAAATGTGTGTTGCTGCAATGCATTTGGGATACGGCGCGGGTTATGTGTGAGCTGTTTTTGTCACTGGCAGTTAGCTTCTCCGTGCAAATCGGGATGTAATGATTTGGTTGTTGTGTGAGAAACATCATGGTGTTTATATGTACCGTGTACTCACAACTAAGGTAACTAACCTATGAAGCTATGCTTGGTGACAAGTGAGTAAAAGGATGTTCTTTTCTCAGCCTGTGATGACAATGAACAGTGTGTTCACATATTAACAGGTTTTCCTGTTTTAACTGGCCGTATTGAGGGTAAAATAAGAGGATTGTGTTTCCCCCCGGTTCCCTGGGGACTTTTTCATCCTCCTATCAGACATGTTTGTGCACTAATTGTGTCTTTTGTGTGGTAGGGATGCGATGTAACCCTTAGCTTGATTGCTGAGGTTGTGCTAAAACTGCTGGAGAAACTTTATTTTCCTAAAAGAAAATGGTTTGGTCGCTGTCGTGTGTGCTTAGCAAGGCCTGTGGCCGATACTAATCGAGAATGATGTATTCTCTCATTGTGAAAAACGGCGTTCCTCTGTTGAGTGTTTTTTGCCATTTTTTTTTTTTCTTTTTTTTGTAGGTGATGATGGGTTGTGTGTGTCATGTGACCTACAACTGGGTTGGACTGGCCACAGAAGCACATGTGTATGTTGGACCGGGGCTCTTAGAGCCCTCTCTATTCTGTGTTTTTCCTTAGTAAAAATCAGATAGCAGGTTAGCTCATGCGCTGTGTGGAGCTGTCAAACGCTTCATAGAGCTGACTATGACTGTGTCATATTCTCTTTTTGTCATTACATCGTATCATGGGTGTGGGGTCGTAAAGGGGTGAACTGGTAACCTTTCCTCTCCCCCTTGTTTCTGTCGGTCAGGGGTACACCCCCTGTCCTTCAAGGTTCCCGTCACGTGGCGGTTCGGCACGTTACGGGGGGGGGGGGGGGGGGGGGGGAGTTTCCTGGTCCCACGGCCTGGTATATTGGGCGTGTGCACCGCAGGAATTCCCCCGCCATAGAGTACGTCACCGTACGCGTCTCTGTTGGTAGGACTTCCGTGTGCTGTTCAGGTCCATGTGATGGATCTGTTTCAGGGGGGTGGTCAGGGCTCCTCCTCACCAAGCACCTATTCGGGCCTTCTGTGAGTTCGGACTCCTTCTTCCATGTGAGGGAGCCTCCATCAGAGTACAGAGCCTTCCTCCTCAGATTGTCAAAGTGAGTGGACCCTCTAGAAGGGTCCTATTCTATTGTATATGTATTCGATTCAATTCGATTATTGAGTGTGTATGGGTTCAGTGCCTCTTCCCCGGAGAGCCCTAAAACCAATTTTTTACATGGCTCAAGGTGCAATATATTCTTTTCAATCTGTACAGCTCGCGTGGGAAGTCTCTCTGGGGATCCCCGTCTCCTTCCTATGGGAGGGTGGTGGGATGTAAAAATGTGAACATTTTTTACCCCGGCTGTGTAGACTGGGATACATACTGTTGATGCTTCCTTCTTTTCTATTCCAGAAGTGTTGGAGTTAGGGAGTGTCACACCCCTCTTGTCGTTCCCCTGGGCGCCTTGGGGATTCAATGACAGGTCTAAATAGCCTGTTCATTGATGGGGGTGTGTCCCGACGCACGTATAGTGCTAGCTCGCTGCAAACAGGCGATTGACTGGCACGCCTTGGTTGCTTGTGGTTGAAACAGCGTTTTTATAAAGCAACTGAGATGGGGGTTTTTCCTCTTCCGACGACCAAATCCCACGACCTGGGTTGGTTTTTCGACGGATTCTTGTTCATGTCTGGGGGATGATGACGGAATGGATCTGAACATATGTAGAGGGGTCTCACGCCCTTGGGGTGGGCCACCAGGCGCGGTTCGCCCGAACGTCTGGGTGGCGCCTTCTTTTCATGTTAAGATCGACACGCATATCTGCCCTTCTCCTGGAGTAGGCATGTCGGCGTGGTTAGGGCACGGGACTGGTTCTGGTCACGCTGGTCCAGATCAGTTGAACCCGTTGTCCGCCGGGGATGCAGATCTGCTGTTCTGGTACCCTGAGGGACTTGGGCTTTTTTCAGGGGGAAAAATGCCAGGTCGGTCTGGGTGTCACAGGGTTAAGCGCTATGGAGACCCTGGTTGGGTACGTTTTTACTCAGCACTGTCGTAATGGCTTACAGCCATGCCATTCTGTACACGCTCGATCTCGTCGGATCTCGGCCGCTACACAGGTTGGTCCTGGTTAGTACTTGGTTGGGAGACCGCCTGGGAATACCAAGTACGGTGTGCTTAGGGGCTGGTTCTCCATTCTTTTTCGCTCCTCTCTCACGCATGGCGAAGAGGGGCCTGTGGGGGTGGTTTTTGACCTCCTCTGGTGACCCTGTGCTTCCCGTACTGCCAGGCCCGGTCCGAAGTAATGTTTCGTCGACCCGTAGGCCTGGGTTAACCCTTTTTTGAAAACTGAAACACTTGTACTGCGGTATAGCCGGTGTATACCCGCAGGTGTGTTTTGGAGTTTTTTCTTGAGGGGTTATAGGAACAACCACCGCATTGGGTAACACCGAGGTGGTTGATTCCCTGGTGTGTTGGAGCAGTGTCAACTCCCGGGTTCACCATTTGAGGGTGCCCCTGCACGTTCATGACGTCTGCCAATCGTGTCAGCCTTCTCTGCCTCGACCCCTCTGGGTGGGGGTTTTTAAATGGAGGCTTGGTCATGCAACACCGCCAGCTTACGCTCCTTCCGCCGGGGCGGCTGTGTGCAGCTGTCCCCTCTGGCGCCTGTCTCGTCCGCAGTCTCCAGGCTAGGGTTAACAGCCTGTTGCCTGGTTTTTTCCCCGGTGCGCTGCCTGCTTCCGTTGGTTAAGCGAGAGCGAGAGCGATACGATACAGAACGTTAGGTTATGACTATAACCAAGTTCTGTTAGTATAGCGACGCTCGGCATCAGACGCCGCTGCAGCCTTTGACCTCGCCTTGTGGCGAAAGCTTGGGAAGGAGGCGAGTGGGTGGCCCCACCCCTGCTTATATGGGTAAGCTGATAGGGGTGTGGTCAGACGAATATTGGGATTAAAGGTACATTGTGGTCTTTATTCAGTGCGCGTGCACATATGCGAGATAGTGCAGAGAGCGATGCCGAGCGTCGCTATACTAACAGAACTTGGTTATAGTCATAACCTAACGTTAGGACTGTCTGACTCTTAATAATAACCACTGTTAGGACTGTCTGACTCTTAATAATAACCACTGTTAGGACTATGTGACTCTTAATAAACACTGTTAGGACTATGTGACTCTTAATAATAAACCCAGCACGGACTCTGGTGCAGTGTGTTACTACAGTTTGGACCGTCCGGCTTCAACATGGACGGTCGCATTTTACGTAGCTCCCGTAACCAACGCAACAGCCAACGCAACAGAGCAACAACAAAGTACTTTGCGCATTTTCTACTTTCCCTCCTGTGGATTATGGATTTGTACCTGAATTCACAACTCAAGCAGCAACTCCAGACAGAAGTGGAGGGTAGCGAAAACGTAAATCAACAGTCCCATTGCGACTTCTACTTGTTAACGGGCACGGAGAGGAAACATCCACCCTTCGGAGCCTCGGCGATCCACGCAGTACTTACTGCAAATCCGGAACGAAAGAAATTACCCCCGGCAGGCAAGTGTAATAAGAGATCAATGTTTTTATTATATCTGCTCATGTCGGGTGACATACATCAGAACCCTGGTCCCGTAATGACACGGAACCAGAGACTACAGCAAGAAGCGATGGAGGTTCCCATCGCGACCAACAGCATCAACAACGCAACCTGTGGCTACATCTACTGCGCGGACGGCAACGCTTCCCCAATGACGCCGCAGCAGACGAGCAACAGCATCCACGCAATTGACGCTTCAGCCAGCAGTTGCACCAGCCGACCAGCAAGCGGCGACATACCCTCACAGAAGCCCCAGCGGACTCGGCGAGTGGCTAAAGGAAGAGCGGCGTGGGACATCGAGACCACCAAGGACCCGACGGATAGCTTGGCTGGCCCCGCCATGCCAGCAAGTCTACCCGGGCCGAGGCCAGGACAAAAGGCACCCCCCCTCCCCCACAATGGAGTACAATCAGACATATCTGTAATCAACCAGCCCCCCCCCCCACATCGCGGGCTTTCACACAAAGGAATACAGACACCAGCAAAGGACAAAGCATCACCCCTCCCCCCCCTCCCCACCCACGGCACAAACAGCAACAACGCCCCCCCTCCCCCCACCACAGGACAGGACACAATGGAACAGAGTTACCTCAACTGTGACGACATCAAACTTATTACAAGCAAAAATGGACTTCACATATTTCACTTAAACATAAACAGCTTGAAACCGAAATTGGCTGAAATCAGACATTTGTTTCTAAACGGTAAGGCAAATATATTATGTTTCACAGAAACAAAACTTGACTCATCTGTTCAGGATCCAGAGATAGAAATCGAGGACTATTCAATCATCAGGAGGGATAGGAACCAGTATGGAGGTGGTGTCTGTGTGTATATACACAAAGATACCAAATTCAGCAACCGTACTGACCTTAACCATGACGAGATTGAAACTGTATGGATTGAAATCTTATTTGAAAGGGCAAAATCAGTACTAATAGGCACAATCTATAGACCACCAGAACAGACTGGTTTTTATGATACTCTGGATGTGTGCTTAGCTGGAGCTGAGGATGCGGAAAAAATTCTTATTGGGGATTGGAACACGGATATGCAACAAAAAAATGCACCCGTCTTCAAATCCTTCAATAGGTTTTGTGATCTGCACGGCCTCAGCCAACTAATCACCCAACCCACAAGGATATGTGAATCAACTCAGACTACCATTGACCTCATACTGACCTCTGACAAGTCCAAGATCTCCAGTAAAGGGGTTATAGCATGCGGGTTAAGTGATCATTACATGATATTCTGTACCCGCAAAAAGCTAAAACTAAAGGCTGGCTGTCACAAAACAGTCACATCTAGAGACCTCAAAACCTACTCTAGCGAGGCCTTTAACCTTGAACTGGAGAGTCTGGACTGGTCAGATGAACTCAATGGTACACTGGTTGAAGAAACTTGGCTTGGCTTCAAAACCAAATTTTCATCAATACTAAACAAAATGGCCCCCCTAAGAACCACCAGGGTAAAAAATCGCGCTGAGCCATGGATGCACACTGAAATACTGACCGCTATGAAAGCCAGAGACAAAAAATGCTCTGAGTTTCGTAAAAGTCAGTCAAAGCTTACCAAAAGCACGAGCAGTGAACTCCAAGACCACGTGACTGAACTCAAACTAGAAAGAAACAGACTAAGAAATGACGTAAACTCCATGATCAAAACTGCAAAAAAAAATTTCATCAATGACAAAACCGAGGAAAACAAAAATAAACCACGTGAACTTTGGAAATTACTCAACAATCAACTAGGCTGCAGTAAAAAACTCAAAACCAGGTTCTCAAACATAAACATAAAGACGGACAACACGCTCATCACAGACAAGCTGGATGTAGCCAATTACTTAAACACTTTCTTCACAAACATAGCCACAACACTGGTAAACAAACTACCCTCCCACTCAGGGCAGTATGGGGTAGAACACATAGTAGCATACTACATGAACCTAGGCGTCCACAAAGACGACTTCAAACTGGAAATAGTAACTACAGATGAGGTACTCAAAAAACTGAGCGCCCTCCAACCAAACAAGGCCACTGGCCATGACAACATCCCCTCCAAATTCCTCAGAGACTCAGCAGCAGCCATCACCCCAGTCATCACACACATAATAAACCTCTCCATAAAACAGGGACACGTCCCCAAGGACTTCAAAATTGCGAGAGTAACACCCCTGCACAAAAAGGGCAGCAAATTAGACCCGGGTAACTACCGCCCTGTTTCTATCCTTACATCCATCTCGAAAGTCATAGAAAAAATAGTATACGAACAGATCGAAAAATACCTCGCGGAAAAAAATCTAATCTACGAATTCCAATCTGGCTTCAGAACATCCCACTCCACTGACACATGCCTTCTCTACTTGAACGACCACATCAAACAAGAGGTGGACGCGGCCAAATACTGCGGCATGGTCATGCTGGACCTACAAAAGGCCTTCGACACTGTCAATCACACCATTCTGATTGACAAGCTAAAAGCAATTGGTTTTGATAGTTTATCAGTGAGCTGGATACAATCCTACCTGGAGGGGAGGGAACAGATGGTGGAAGTAAACGGTACCCTATCCCCCCCCCTCACAGTGAGCTGTGGTGTTCCACAAGGAAGCATACTAGGACCGCTACTATTCCTAATTTATGCAAATGACATGTCGTCAGCTTGTGACTGCAACTTGTTCCTGTTTGCGGACGACTCAGCCCTGCTGGTCTCTGACAAGAACAAGTTACAGGTTGAAAAAGCCCTCAGCTCGGAACTAGGCAAAATCTGCATATGGCTCGCCGACAACAAACTATCATTACACATGGGCAAAACAGAGTCCATTCTCTTCGGTTCAAATAACAAACTCAGCAAGACTGACGGCTTCTCGGTTACAGTGGGTGACAATATTGTCACAAGGAAAGATGAAATTACCTACCTGGGTTCCATCCTAGAGGCTAATCTTTCCTGTGACAAAATGGCATCCAATGTAATAAAAAAAGTCAACCAACGAACGCGATTCTTGTACCGGATCTCCTCTCTGGTAAACAAGAATACCCTGAAGACTCTAGCAGGAGCACTCATTCAAGGGTACTACGACTATGCTTGCACCTCATGGTACCAAAGCACCTCAAAGGCACTAAAAAACAAATTACAAACATCTCAAAACAAGCTAGTCAGACTACTACTTGACCTGACTCCTAGAACCCACCTCACCCCTGCCCACTTTGACAACCTAGGATGGCTTAGAGTAGACGACAGAGTACAGCAACTTGCAATGGGCCTGGTCTACAAGATACACTACGCGACCAAGGTACCCATGTACATGTCAAAATACTTCCCAAAGGTCAGTGAATACCACGATCACAACACCAGAGGGAGCTCCACAAATCATGTAAAACCCAGATTCGGCTCAAACAAGGGACTAAACACGTTTCGCAATTATGCCACATCAATGTGGAACGCCCTGCCTAAAGCTGTAAAGGAATGTGAATCACTACCCACCTTCAAAAACACTCTCAAAAAACACCTACGTGAGACTGCAATTCGAAACTGGCCCCTACAAATGTCCTAACCTAGTTGTACAGTAAATGACCAAGTAAGGCTTTGTCAACATTCCAATGTACAGTGTAAAATGTGTATGTGTCCCCTACCCAACCCCCCCCCCCCCCCCCCCACCTCCAATGTACAGCCCTCACCCAACCCACCCAACCCCACCCCACCAACCTCCTCCAATGTACAGTTTCTACGCCAAATGTATATACACTCCTTTTCTGGACACTTTTGTATCACAAACAGTACTGCATTTGCAAATCTGATATGTCATAAATGTATAGATGTAGCAGTACTGTCTATCTGTATGTCATGTATGTCATATATGTTATGATGAATTGAAAATGGGGGACCCTGGTGGAAAAAAGACGAAAGTCTTTCTCTGGTCTGCATCCCCTTAACAATTGTATGTATTGAGATGTACTGTACTGTACCCATTCTGCAATCTGTTAATAAACTTTTCAATCAATCAATCAATCATGTATACAGTACCATCATCACTATTACTACTGTCTGATTGAATCCTGCCACTCACTACTGTTTACTACTACTACTACTACTACTACTACTACTACTACTACTACTACTACTACTACTACTACTACTACTACTACTACTACTACTACTACTACTACTACTACTACTACTACTACTACTGTTATCACTATTATCATTACTATTTGCACTTATGTTCTATTATTAAATATTACTACCTATACCTAGTGCAGAGCTCTGACTCCTGATTTCATTAAATTGTGTTATTGAAAGATTGTGAATCTCAGTGGTTGTTGTTGTCGTCGCCCCCCCCCCCCCCCCCCCCCCCCACCCCTGTGGTTATAGTGACCAGCTGGTAGAGTATGTTGTCTCTTTTTTATGAGACTGAGGCACGTGTTAGTATGTGCGTGTTATTATTCAATAGGGTTTAACCAGGCTTAGCTATACTTCACCCTGGTATTGTACCATGCCTGGGGGTGTGACATCCCTCATAGTGGCATTCCAGGCCCTCTCACCATCCACTACTGCACTGTCAGCAAGGCTTTGCCACTGCACCAGTCTCTGGGCGATGGGCCTGCCAATACGCAATTAATCTCTCCTTAACGAACTATATCAATAATGCTGGACACTGCAAATTATTTTGGACAACAATGCTTGATGCACATGTTGTTTGGGATGAGAAATCGCATTGCAGGAGCTTATATTCTCCTTCATCAGTTGCATCTTAAATTGTACAGCGTCCAAAACAAATGTATAACACAGATGCAATTATAGAACTGGAAAGGTGCGCTCAGTAGAGCACAATAAATCTCCAGCAGACTGCAGCCACACATTTATTTTCGAGTAGCCTACATGTTGGGCCTGGCTTAAGGGTAGGGGGCGGAGCAAACATAGACCAATGAAAGCAGGTCTCTCTGCATTATTCCTAGTACACCATTACACTATGACACTATTATACACTATTACACTATTGCACTAATCAAATCAAATCACATGTATTTGTAAGGCCCGACAACACACGTTAATGTCCCCATTAAACAAGTCAAGAAGATCACAATAAATCAAGAACAAAGCAAAAACACCATGAAGTCCAATTATTTTTAAATAAATGAATTCTAACATTTATACACTACTACATTATTATACTATTACACACTATTACACATTATTACACTATTACAAACTATTATACACTATTATACACTATTACACGCTATTACACTATTGGGTGGAATAAACCTTTAATCTCTTAACCTGTTCCACCCGTGGAATATTTTCGCCTAAAATAGGTAAATGGAATATTGCTCCACTTCTACAAGGTCCATTTGCATGTTCTTGGTATCTAGGGACATCTATGGACCTCAGGGAATGTATTCACAGTGTCAGAAATATTGTGTCTATTACTAGGCTTGCTTAAATTGTGATGAAACAAAGGAGAATATGAATTATGATTTTTCTTTCCATCTTTGACAGTGAATAACACCATGATAATAATGACCAAACTTAAAAAACTGCCACTGATCTCGGTCAGTACCCTCTTGAGATCATGTGTAAAAAAAAATCTATAGAAATTAATAAAGGGAAGATGATTAAACCGAAGGTTCTGTAGATACAGTACTGAATTCTCCCATCCGGACCAATGCAATTTGAAATATTATTATAGAATATAGAATATGATGCTTATAAATTACCTTATTATAGCCAATTCGCACATTTATTTATATATACATATATTATCTTTCAAATGCCCGAGTTCAATTTGGATTTAGTATCACCAGGCGTGCATAAGAACAGATAATGATATCTACTGTAATTTACGGTACCTTTTTATTTTCACCACAGTGCAACCATTTTGAAACTAATTTCAGATCTAATTGTTGCTACATGCTAACAATAGGGAGGAGAAACTAACTGTGTTTCAATATTTGTCAAAAACGTTACCTTTGTGGCTTATTATTGCGAATAATAACAGTTATTGAAATAATTCATTCAGAATGCTGAACTTTGAACCCCCACAGAATCTGCCAGTAAGTGTAGTTCGAAAAAATTCCAACGCTGATCCACAGCTATGCATGCCCTCGACAAAATGGCTGCAAAAAACTACAATTCCCATGATTAAAAATGTCCAAAATGGTTGCCGTCTTGCAATAGACTTCAGCAAATCGAGAAGTTAAAACTAATGGCACTTTTAACCTATTGCTAAACTAACGTATTGATGATAATATACATTCTACATGCCTTTGTGACATGTTAGTGATGTTAATACTTGAATACGTTTGATTTTAAAATCGCAATTTTTTTTGCAACACTGAAAAATATTGATTTATGACCAGATGCCGTTTTGGAACCGGATCCGGCCCCGTCGGGTGGAACAGGTTAAGCCTGATAGGCCCAGTACTGGTAGGAGATTTATTTCATGTCATAAATAGATCAATACAGTCCGTATTATTAAGTAATGTTGCCTTTCTTTTTTAAATGTAGCCAAGAGTAAAGACCCTAACCCTATCAAAACAGCAGTCAAAGTGTATATTTTCAAAGTGATCATCCAACGCACCATTCGAAAGTTGAATTTTCCGCCTTTCGATTTCCACCACACTCAACCAGCTCTGTGCTTCGGGTCCCGAGTTACATGACGATATATCCGGCGAGCGCCATCCAAAAAGCCACTCCCTGAAATGGCCACTTCCGGTCTAGAACTGACCAATCACCTCTGATGGGCGAAAATGATTGATCACCATTGTAGCCAACGAGCGTCCGCTCCAAAAGAGACTCCAGCCGAGCAGGTGATAGTGGGGGAAGGTGGTGAAAGTTGAAGAACGTTGTTGTCAGAATGAATTCAGAATGAATGGAAGTGGATTTTGGGCATTTCCACACCGTCTTTTCCCGGTACACGGTTTACAAAAACCTTTCTCAAGCACACATTCTTTTATGGAATTGTATAAAATTCGGAGCGGTACTACATAAGACGCCAGGCGATGCAACCGCTGTGTTTTCCAGCTCATACCTCTATGATGGAACTTAAAAACAGGAATCTGGCAACAAGTCACACAAAAAGGTAAGGATGAATATTTTATTTCAGTGTGTTCAAACCTCTGTTTCTCTAATACATTAGCACTCAAAGTGATTATTCTTTTGTTTTTGCCTTGTAGTTGGCGAGATTTGCTCTGGATAGACTGACAGACAGACAGACAGACAGACAGACACACAGATGGACAAACAGACACATAAACAACTGAATACATGATCCCCCCCCCAAGGTGTTCCACCTGGTGGAGATAATGCTCAGCTCATGATGAGCGTGTGTGTGTGTGTGCAGACATGCGTGCGCATGCGCCTTTTGGCATAATTCCTTTTTAATGTCAGTCAAAAGTCATTGCCGACTGTAATGTCCTCATTTCTGCTGATCCTGTAATCCCTGTGAATGTCAGCCTGAACATGGACGTTCAACATTTTGGCAGAGGTGCATCAAGATGGTTTCAGGTCCCTACATCATAATTTCACATAATAGTGTAAACTGATCTTCTACTCCATTCACTCTCACTGGCACCGTGTCAGAAAGAGAGGCTCAGGGTTACACAACGGACCGGACCACACAGTGTCCGTAATGTGACTTCAGCACCTCCTGCATGACTTGCTGAGTGACATTTGAAAGTTGAAAAGAAAAGTTAAAAACACAATGAAATGGCATTTTAGAGCCATAGAGCTTCCTTAACACATTGAGTGCCACGCCCCTTCCGGGAAGTGCATCTGGCCTTGCCGTCCATTAACCCCATGTAAACACGCACCTTGTTTGTAGAGCTAAACCTATATTTTATATTATAGCTATGGGTCTAATAACGCCGTCGATTGTCAGTGAGTTGCTTCCAGTCAATGTGCAAAAAACATGAATTATGAATATAGTTTTGGTGCTTCTGGGTAATTCCAGGAAAAAGATGCGAAAACAGCATTTTTGTGTAATTCAATAAACACGTTGTCATTTTTCGCCGGATTATCGAATCTTCCTGAAATCAATGCTAGATTATCATTATTATCCTTCCTCGTGCATACATGAAATGTGCCCTGGAGCGCGGCGCTCCCCCCCTCCCCTCCTGCACCCAAAGGCACACAGCCACACACATAAAACACAGATAGCTTCAATCGCGGTAGAAAGAAATATCAGATCAACGCAAGGTTTTATTATAGTGTCCTTACCTGGTCTCTGATGTAATGCAAAAAAAATAATCCAATTATTTGATCGCCATTCCAGATATCCACAGCGATCCTGTCTCCGACGTTATCGGGCATTGCATGAACGGGCGGGCGGGGTCAGTTGTCCAAGCCATCCCTACAAGCGAGTAGGGGTGTAACGGTACGTGTATTCGTCCCGCAAATTTACGGTACAGCCGTCACGGTGCGGTACGTGCAGCCATATGACGAATACGCCTCAGCGCAAACACACACGCCGCGCGCCGCCAACACACACACACACGCCGCGCATCGCCAACACACACACGGCGCGCGTCGCCAACACACACACACACGGTGCGCATCACCAACACACACACGCGCGAGCGTCGCCAACACACACATGCCGCGCGTTGCCAACAAACAACAACAACATTCTCCCCCGCCGGACTCACGCTGATCAAAAAAATAAAAAATAAAAACATACTTTTTCGGACTGATCATCTGAGCTCCTCTCCAGTTGAACTGCTATTGTGTTTAAATCCAAATAATCCTCTGCCATTGTAACATGTCATCTGTTCTCTAGTATTCAATCTCGTGCAGTTAAATCCTTTCTAGAAGTGAAACTGAAACTTACCAAGCCTATAAGTTGTTAAAGGGGCACTAGACAATTAATTTACTCTGGATGCCTGAACACAGAATGACACCAGTATCACTGACTACCACGGCAAGCCTAGAGAAAATTATTCTATTTAATAATAATAATTATAATAATTATCATAAATATTATATATAAATAAATAAAAATTTAAAAAAAGTATTTAAAAAAATTATTATATTACTAATAATAATAATAAATATAATTTTTCTGTTGTACCGAACTCGTACCGAACCGTGACCCCAATACCAAGGTACGTACCGAACCGTGGCTTCTGTGTACCGTTACACCCCTACAAGTGAGTGTTTAGGACCCGCCCCCACGCCGCAGCTCGGTAGAGAAAATAAACTACACCGTTTCTAATGGAGTGCAATAGCGGCCGAAGGCATTAGAGGGCTGTATAAGACCGTCTGCCAGCTCAGACACATTCAGAACAGTATGCACAAGGTGCCCCGCTGAATTATGAATGGCAATAGCGATTAAAAGAAATACCATGAGAAAAACGTAGTTCTACGTTTCCGGCACTCAACCGTCGGGCGACAGAAACGTAGTTCTACGTGAACGGCACCCAATTTGTTAAGGATCCCCTCCACAAAGCCTTTAGAGCAGACCTGGGCATTGTACGATTGTATGATTCTGACCGGCCCGCGAATGATTACATGATAATAATTTTTTTTTTTTTCATGTCAGCGTTCACACGCACAATATACGCTTACCTAGGATTTGGGTTGATTCAACAACAAAGCAGTCAGGGCAATGGCAAGCCGAAAACTGTCGAGTGTGGTTTTTTTTCACAACTGAGGTAGGTAGATTAAATTTTTTTTATTTGCAATTAATTTCAAGGCAGCTAGGCAGCAACAATCTCGAACACATGAAAACCCTGAAAGAAGTCAAACACTGTGAACGGAAATTTGGCCCCATAATTACTCATGCGATCCGGATATGGCGTGAAACACAAAAAAAAAATCCTAACCCACATAAATGGCACAATCATACTCCCTTATTCAATAACAATGCACTCTTAATTGAAAAACGACCTATAAGATTCCCTATATGGGAAGAGCAAGGCATATACTCATTAGGGGATGTTTTTAACAAACAGGGTTTTTGTAGTTATGGAGAAATATGCAAAAAATGTAATCTCACCAAGTCCACATGGCTTTTTTACATACAGTTACGGCTATGTTTGAAGTCTCACGGTGTTCCATTAGACATACCAATTGAACACCACAGATACCACAAATTCTTCTATGAAAGAGAGACATCGAGAGGTTTTGTTTCAGATTTTTATCATCAATTACTAACGTCCTCGTATGAAACCCTCCAACTAGACTCTGCCTGGAGGAGGGATATACCAGACCTGGAAAGTGACTTTGATTGGCAAGGAGCCTGGGCAAATGTCCGACTTACATCAAGGAACCCGGACCATCAACAAATCAATCTTAACTATATTCACAGGACATACTTGACTCCTATAAGATTGAGCAGAATGGGTCTTAAACAAGACTCCAAATGCTCCCAATGTACAAATGGGGACGAAGACATTTATGCACATGTATTGGGACTGCCCACCAGATAAGACATTCTGGAAAGATGTGACCCAACAATTATCAAAACTCGTATCTTGGAATATACCTGTACACCCCTCGGTATTACTATTGAATGATGTTTTTGAGTTTGCAGTAAATCCACAGCTAAAGAGATTGGTTTTATCGGGTATCACAGTAGCTAAAAAACTGATCGCATCACGCTGGTTTCAACCGGAAAAAATTTGCCGGAAAGTTTGGTTTCTTACATATCTCGATGTGATTTATCAAGAAATATCTACAGCAAGAATTCTGGGTCTACAAGCGAGTAGGGGTGTAACGGTACGTGTATTCGTCCCGCAAATTTACGGTACAGCCGTCACGGTGCGGTACGTGCAGCCATATGACGAATACGCCTCAGCGCAAACACACACGCTGCGCGCCGCCAACACACACACACACACGCCGCGCATCGCCAACACACACACGGCGCGCGTCGCCAACACACACACACACGGTGCGCATCGCCAACACACACACGGCGAGCGTCGCCAACACACACATGCCGCGCGTTGCCAACAAACAACAACAACATTCTCCCCCGCCGGACTCACGCTGATAAAAAAAAAAAAAAAAAAAAAACATACTTTTTCGGACTGATCATCTGAGCTCCTCTCCAGTTGAACTGCTATTGTGTTTAAATCCAAATAATCCTCTGCCATTGTAACATGTCATCTGTTCTCTAGTATTCAATCTCGTGCAGTTAAATCCTTTCTAGAAGTGAAACTGAAACTTACCAAGCCTATAAGTTGTTAAAGGGGCACTAGACAATTAATTTACTCTGGATGCCTGAACACAGAATGACACCAGTATCACTGACTACCACGGCAAGCCTAGAGAAAATTATTCTATTTAATAATAATAATTATAATAATTATCTTAAATATTATATATAAATAAATAAAAATTTAAAAAAAGTATTTAAAAAAATTATTATATTACTAATAATAATAATAAATATAATTTTTCTGTTGTACCGAACTCGTACCGAACCGTGACCCCAATACCAAGGTACGTACCGAACCGTGGCTTCTGTGTACCGTTACACCCCTACAAGTGAGTGTTTAGGACCCGCCCCCACGCCGCAGCTCGGTAGAGAAAATAAACTACACCGTTTCTAATGGAGTGCAATAGCGGCCGAAGGCATTAGAGGGCTGTATAAGACCGTCTGCCAGCTCAGACACATTCAGAACAGTATGCACAAGGTGCCCCGCTGAATTATGAATGGCAATAGCGATTAAAAGAAATACCATGAGAAAAACGTAGTTCTACGTTTCCGGCACTCAACCGTCGGGCGACAGAAACGTAGTTCTACGTGAACGGCACCCAATTTGTTAAGGATCCCCATCCACAAAGCATTTAGAGCAGACCTGGGCATTGTACGATTGTATGATTCTGACCGGCCCGCGAATGATTACATGATAATAATTTTTTTTTTTTTTCATGTCAGCGTTCACACGCACAATATACGCTTACCTAGGATTTGGGTTGATTCAACAACAAAGCAGTCAGGGCAATGGCAAGCCGAAAACTGTCGAGTGTGGTTTTTTTTCACAACTGAGGTAGGTAGATTACATTTTTTTTATTTGCAATTAATTTCAAGGCAGCTAGGCAGCAACAATCTCGAACACATGAAAACCCTGAAAGAAGTCAAACACTGTGAACGGAAATTTGGCCCCATAATTACTCATGCGATCCGGATATGGCGTGAAACACAAAAAATAAATCCTAACCCACATAAATGGCACAATCATACTCCCTTATTCAATAACAATGCACTCTTAATTGAAAAACGACCTATAAGATTCCCTATATGGGAAGAGCAAGGCATATACTCATTAGGGGATGTTTTTAACAAACAGGGTTTTTGTAGTTATGGAGAAATATGCAAAAAATGTAATCTCACCAAGTCCACATGGCTTTTTTACATACAGTTACGGCTATGTTTGAAGTCTCACGGTGTTCCATTAGACATACCAATTGAACACCACAGATACCACAAATTCTTCTATGAAAGAGAGACATCGAGAGGTTTTGTTTCAGATTTTTATCATCAATTACTAACGTCCTCATATGAAACCCTCCAACTAGACTCTGCCTGGAGGGATATACCAGACCTGGAAAGTGACTTTGATTGGCAAGGAGCCTGGGCAAATGTCCGACTTACATCAAGGAACCCGGACCATCAACAAATCAATCTTAACTATATTCACAGGACATACTTGACTCCTATAAGATTGAGCAGAATGGGTCTTAAACAAGACTCCAAATGCTCCCAATGTACAAATGGGGACGAAGGGACATTTATGCACATGTATTGGGACTGCCCACCAGTTAAGACATTCTGGAAAGATGTGACCCAACAATTATCAAAACTCGTATCTTGGAATATACCTGTACACCCCTCGGTATTACTATTGAATGATGTTTTTGAGTTTGCAGTAAATCCACAGCTAAAGAGATTGGTTTTATCGGGTATCACAGTAGCTAAAAAACTGATCGCATCACGCTGGTTTCAACCGGAAAAAATTTGCCGGAAAGTTTGGTTTCTTACATATCTCGATGTGATTTATCAAGAAATATCTACAGCAAGAATTCTGGGTCTCAATGAATCCAAAATGTCAATGTGGTTAGAAGTGGTGGAGAGAATAAAAGCTAGTTTATAATGGTAGTGTCTGGTTAGGTGCGAGGGATAATGGAGGTACTATCCAAGGTGGGGTCCGGGATGGGGGGGTTCGAGCTGGAGCATATGTGTGTAGGTTTTTAGATAACAGGTATTAGGGGTATATCCTATATAAGACAATTAACTAAAATGTGATTTCATTGGATGTGCACTGACAACTAATGCTTGTATATCTTATCGTGTGTTGTCATGTTTGTTTATGTGTTTGTTTAAAAAATTATAAAAAAATTAAATACAAGAAAGAAGTCAAACCATCAGCTGATCACCGGCACAGGTACTCATCCATGTTAGGAGCACTGCATGATGAATTTTCAAGGCGTTTTCAAGATTTCAAAAAGGTTGAGGATGAAATGCAGCTGGTTTCCTCTCCCTTTACCTGCAGTGTTGATAGTGCACCCACTGATGTTCAGCTTGAACTCATTGACCTGCAGTCTGATTCACTACTGAAAGAGCACTTTAAGTCAGCATCACTGCTAGAGTTCTACTCTGCTCTCAAGGAGGAGAACTTTCCAAACATGAGGAGACATGCTCAGAAGATGTTGGTTCTCTTTGGATCCACCTACATATGTGAACAGACATTCTTAGTCATGATGTTTACCAAGTCCAGGTACAGATCCTCTCTCACTGATGAACATCTGGCAGCTGTGCTTCGCATCTCCACCTCAGACATGCAACCTGACTTTGATGGACTTGTTAAAGCTCAACAGAGACTGGATTTATCACACTGAATGAAAAAAAAGAACTGAAGAACACTAAAATGTGGAAATATAACAAGTGAAATGGGACACTTGCTATTTTTTTTTTCTTTTTTTTGCACAGTTCTGGAAACATTAAATGTTTAATATAGGTGTAGCAGGGTGGATAATCCCTGCTTCGTGGGAACTGTGGTGCACGGTCACTAGGTAGCGAGACACAGTAGCACTCTGGCCAGCTGCACCTCCGTCTTTGGGGTCCGGAGCGTCAACTGGAGGCTGGCAGTGGGAGTGTATGAGGCCCAGGATTTACAAACCTGGTCCGGTACTCTGGTCTTCCTCCCTCTCTCTTGGGCAGTCAGCAGTACTCCCCAACACACCCTCACCCTCCACAATTGTCTCCTTAGCCCTCCCACACCTAATGACTGTATGGTAAAGAAATAACTTGGTTCCCCCCGCAAGCAGTACCCTCCCTCAGTAACACCAGAAACCTTACAGTGGAAATGGAAGGTGGAATAGGAAGGGGTTAATGATAGATATATTACCCGCATCAAAGGGTTAGGATTAGTGTTAGGCTCAATAAAATACACACAAACAGTGCTCCCGTTCTGGATGAATCTATTGTAACTCAGCCTAGTTAGAACAATGCTACGTCTGGTGATTATTGCACCATGGGTATCAACACAATGATTACACTGACATAAATCAATTATAGTATTACACCCAGGCACCAAGTGCTCTCACGGTACCCAGACTAAGTGCTGCCCACGTCTGGGCTGAACACAGTATCTACCTTCTCTAAGGAATTACACATACACTGTTCCAGGGCAGTAATATGGGGAAGGAAGGGGAAGCAGAATAAAAGGGATTCACTGAACGGGAAATATTATGAAACACACACCTTATCACGCTCAAAGAAAAGGAATGAAATAAAAGAGTGAGCCCACAAAATACCGGTAAAGTCCTATCTTAATGCCGGCATATATTGTTCGGGGTACCCCTATGAAATGGTAGTAGCAACGTTACTTTCGCCCACGGGCTGCACCACACTGTGTATTGTATAAGGAATCGGGAGCATCAATGCTCATTTGTACTCATCCGAAATGGCCGCCTCGCCACTCCACTGGCAAGATGGCGTCGAACGCTCTCATCGAGGATGTTAGCAGGCGGAGCTAGGCAGAGAGGCAGTGCCGGTTGAGAGCGTGTGCTGAGCGTTGACGACCCCTGCTGGATGGGCGGAACTCCCGTCGGCCGCAGGCAGCCTGGTGCAGGTCTGAGTGAAGTCCTCCAGAGCAGGCTGAATGCAGGCAGCCGGTCGCAGGTCTGGTCGAAGTCAGCCGGAGCAGAATGGTTGTTGGCCCACGCTCGTGGTGCGCGCACTCTATACCGCACACTGTAACTACTATAAAACGGTAGTTAAAGACTCGGACACTTGGTTAACCGCACGTTACTTATACCGCACACAGTAACTATCATAACCCGATTGCTAGTGCCTGGCTCTGCACTAATGGTTCATATACTATTGCTGGTACTGCTAGGACATCGTGTCCACTAGCCAGTACTTGTTATCACCCGTTGTCCTCTCACGGGGCCCTCTGGCATAACGTCAGCAACAGGGCTATCCAGAGCCCCCGTTAGCTGCGATTACTCGTTGTCCAAGTTCACTGCCGAAGAGAGCGGCTTCCGCTTGCCTCCTCCCTATATTACCTCTCAACTCTGTCTGCCACTCTCTGCCTGCTACCGCCCCCTGCTGGTCCCGCCTGCCAGTCACAAGGGGAGACGCATTGTAGAATAGATCCAGTACTGTCATTTATAATCCATACTCCAGTGCTCTTATGAAGAGGACGCTTGTGTCATTGTTCGTGTGAGTATCAATGAAACTAGTTAGAATGTCTTTGTGTAAACAAGGGGTATAAAACACCAGTCAGCAGTCCTGAATAATATACAATATTTTCCAGACTGCTACATAGGCATGTAAAGTAAAAAAGGCCACAAAACTGGGACACTTTTATTTACACAGTTCAGTGACATGTCTTGTTTATTTTGGCTATAAGATGATGTGATGTCTTTAGAAAGCTAAGAAAATCGTATATATGAGTATATGAAACTCAAAATAATAACTTTATTTGTATAGCACTTTTTCATACATGCCCTTTGTTATTAATGTTTCACATTTTGTTTATCATTTTGGAAATAAATTCTATTTGAATAAATTATATTTTTGAAAAGCTAACCTCACCTTTTAATTGCCAAATAATAACATACACTCTTACCAGGGGTCAAAACAATGCCATTTACTGCTTTTTATATAGAAATAAAATGTATATTATGCATAATTGAGTTTGGAATTTTGGCCCGGCCCTCCAACATATTTTCAGTTGCTCATTCGGCCCCCCGGGAAAAATAATTGCCCACCCCTGCTTTAGAGCAATATAGCTTCCTTAAGGATCCCCTCCGCAAAGCATTTAAAGCCATAGCCTCCTTAACTCAATAAGTGCCAATAACTAGTATATTCGTAATTGCCCGCCAAGCGTTGAGTGCCAATAACGAGTATACTCGTTTTTAGGTCCTTTGATCTTTTCCCTTTGATCCCCATTCTAAACGGTCAGTCGGAACACTCTAGGTGTCCCTGGCTCATCTGCCTATGTTGGAATTGCAATGACGATCGAATCTCACCAGGTGGCAGTATCGCCTACCCTTTGAACTCTGATAGTCTAGTTCAGACTGTGTCTGTCCTCATCCCTTTCTGTCCTGACTCGCTCTGAGGGGGAGGAGCGCTTGCAGAGCAATCGCTAGGAGATATTCTCGCCTCAAAACCTATAGTTTCCCATATACACAAATAATTACTTATAAACGAGCAATCCCGATCACCGATGGGATCATTGGAATTATTCTTTTTCGAGTACCTTCTGGCTAAGGTAAGGTAATATTCTATGTCTATTTTACCGAACCTAAACCAAACATGTTTCTGTAACGATCACAGTGTCGTATTTTACCGGACCTAAACCAAGCTTTTTGTAACGATCACATTTTTGACCTTGATGATTTTGTGAAGGCACATATGTACATGGTATATACCTTTGATTTGGGAGTATTTGGGGTTTCAGGCAATCAACCAGAACGATTTGGGCTTATTGCATATAACGTGTCATATCTTGCAATCTATGGAAAAATACTGGATTATTTTGGAAATGGGCGATGTTTAGCGTGTAATAAACTACAAACTACAGTGTGTAGAAACAAACTCCATAGCTATAATATAGAATATACAATAGCTCTGCAAAGATTGTGAAATATCGTGAAAATGGTCAAGAAAAGCTGGCGCCAGCCAGTGCAGATGGGGAACGCTAGTGGCGCTCAAAGAGTTAAGGATCCCCTCTGTTAAAGATATTCATATATCTGTGTATTCTGTTATCTGCAAATGAATGACTATAACTTGCTTGATTCTCTGTGTGTGTGTCTACAATTTAACATGTCTTTTAGAAGAGGTGCACTTCGCCTCAGAAACAGGAAGTTCCTCTCTCCCTCTAACACACGGCTATTTCCTGTGCAGGTTTCCGTTTGCAACTTAATGTATTAGTCAGCAGAAGGTAACCTGTCAGCAGAATTAACGTTAGGTTATGACTATAACCAAGTTCTGTTAGTATAGCGACGCTCGGCATCGCTCTCTGCACTATCTCGCATATGTGTACGCGCACTGAATAAAGACCACAATGTACCTTTAATCCCAATATTCGTCTGACCACACCCCTATCAGCTTACCCATATAAGCAGGGGTGGGGCCACCCACTCTCCTCCTTCCCAAGCTTTCGCCACAAGGCGAGGTCAAAGGCTGCAGCGGCGTCGGATGCCGAGCGTCGCTATACTAACAGAACTTGGTTATAGTCATAACCTAACGTTCTGTATCGTATCGCTCTCGCTCGGCATCGCTCTCTGCACAAGGGAGGCCGAGCGAGAGCCAACGGCCGACAAATACACCCCGCTGACAGCCCCCCACAAACCATCAGAACAGGGAGGGCCGAGCCCCCTATTAGGGGCTTCACGGGAGGGCGACGGACCCGACCGTGCGAAGAGGCACTCAAGCAACTCAACGCACAGGGTGAGCAGACCGTGGCTTGACCCCACGACTACACACACGCACAACCCGCATGCCACCCGGGAACGAACGGAGGAACAACCTCGTTACTGCCCCCAGAATCACGGGGTCAAGGGCAAACCCAACCCCGTGGCAAGGCCGTAGCAGCGGAGCACGAAGGAAGACCCAGACCCACCAAAAGGACTGGACTCCCTAGAATGGGGGCCCGGAGAAGTCCATGATGCCAGCATCAAGACCCCACCAGGTGGGCACGTAGTGCCCCGCCCCCCACATCGCCAGCGTATTCGGACAAAGGCCCCTCAGTTACTGCACCTGGTATTCCCAGGCGGAATCCCATCCAAGTACTAACCAGGCCAGAACCTGCTTAGCTTCCGAGATCGGACGAGATCGGGCGTGTTCAGGTTGGTATGGCCGTAAGCCGAGCAGGCCCTGTCCCCCCAATAGTACACCGCCTGGCACACTGACCCTGCAGAACAGGCAGTCAGCATGGCCGTAAGCACACAAAAAAGGTTAACCAACGGAAGCAGGCAGCGCACCGGGGAAAAACCAGGCAACAGGCTGTTAACCCTAGCCTGGAGACTGCGGACGAGACAGGCGCCAGAGGGGACAGCTGAACACAGCCGCCCCGGCGGAAGGAGCGTAAGCTGGCGGTGTTGCATGACCAAGCCTCCATTTAAAAACCCCCACCCAGAGGGGTCGAGGCAGAGAAGGCTGACACGATTGGCAGACGTCATGAACGTGCAGGGGCACCCTCAAACGGTGAACCCGGGAGTTGACACTGCTCCAACACACCAGGGAATCAACCACCTCGGTGTTACCCAATGCGGTGGTTGTTCCTATAACCCCTCAAGAAAAAACTCCAAAACACACCTGCGGGTATACACCGGCTATACCGCAGTACAAGTGTTTCAGTTTCCAAAAAGGGTTAACCCAGGCCTACGGGTCGCAAACATCACTTCGGACCGGGCCTGGCGGTACGGGAAGCACAGGGTCACCAGAGGAGGTCAAAAAACCACCCCCACAGGCCCCTCTTCGCCATGCGTGAGAGAGGAGCGAAAAATAATGGAGAACCAGCCCCTAAGCACACCGTACCTGGTATTCCCCGGCGGTCTCCCAACCAAGTACTAACCAGGACCAACCTGTGTAGCGGCCGAGATCCGACGAGATCGAGCGCGTACAGAATGGCATGGCTGTAAGCCATGACGACAGTGCTGAGTAAAAACATACCCAACCAGGGTCTCCATAGCGCTTAACCCTGTGACACCCAGACCGACCTGGCATTTTTCCCCCTGAAAAAAGCCCAAGTCCCTCAGGGTACCAGAACAGCAGATCTGCATCCCCGGCGGACAACGGGTTCAACTGATCTGGACCAGCGTGACCAGAACCAGTCCCGTGCCCTAACCACGCCGACATGCCTACTCCAGGAGAAGGGCAGATATGCGTGTTGATCTTAACATGAAAAGAAGGCGCCACCCAGACGTTCGGACGAACCGCGCCTGGTGGCCCACCCCAAGGGCGTGAGACCCCACCACATATGTTCAGATCCATCCCGTCATCATCCCCCAGACATGAACGAGAATCCGTCGACAACCCACCCAGGTCATGGGATGTGGTCGTCGGAAGAGGAAAAACCCCCATCTCAGTTGCTTTATAAAAACGCTGTTTCAACCACAAGCAACCAAGGCGTGCCAGTCAATCGCCTGTTTACAGCGAGCTAGCACTATACGTGCGTCGGGACACACCCCCATCAATGAACAGGCTATTTAGACCTGTCATTGAATCCCCAAGGCGCCCAGGGGAACGACAAGAGGGGTGTGACACTCCCTAACTCCAACACTTCTGGAATAGAAAGAAGGAAGCATCAACAGTATGTATCCCAGTCTACACAGCCGGGGTAAAAAATGTTCACATTTTTACATCCCACCACCCTCCCATAGGAAAGAGACGGGGATCCCCAGAGAGACTTCCCACGCGAGCTGTACAGATTGAAAAGAATATATTGCACCTTGAGCCATGTAAAAAACTGGTTTTAGGGCCTCCGGGGAAGAGGCACTGAACCCATACACACTCAATAAACGAATTGAATCGAATATACATACAATAGAAAAGGACCCTTCTAGAGGGTCCACTCACTTTGACAATCTGAGGAGGAAGGCTCTGTACTCTGATGGAGGCTTCCTCACATGGAAGAAGGAGTCCGAACTCACAGAAGGCCTGAATAGGCGCTTGGTGAGGAGGAGCCCTGACCACCCCCCCTGAAAACAGATCCATCACATGGACCTGAACAGCACACGGAAGTCCTACCAACAGAGACGCGCACGGTGACGTACTCTATGGCGGGGGAATTCCTGCGGTGCACACGCCCAATATACCAGGCCGTGGGACCAGGAACTCCCTCCCACCCCCCCCCCCCCCCCCCCCCCCGTAACGTGCCGAACCGCCACGTGACGGGAACCTTGAAGGACAGGGGGTGTACCCCTGACCGACAGAACAATGGGGAGAGGAAAGGTTACCAGTTCACCCCTTTACGACCCCACACCCATGATACGATGTAATGACAAAAAGAGAATATGACACAGTCATAGTCAGCTCTATGAAGCGTTTCACAGCTCCACACAGCGCATGAGCTAACCTGCTATCTGATTTTTACTAAGGAAAAACACAGAATAGAGAGGGCTCTAAGAACCCCGGTCCAACATACACATGTGCTTCCGTGGCCAGTACAACCCAGTTGTAGGTCACATGACACACACAACCCATCATCACCTACAAAAAATGGCAAAAACACTCAACAGAGGAACGCCGTTTTTTTCACAATGAGAGAATACATCATTCTTGATTAGTATCGACCACAGGCCTTGCTAAGCACACATGACAGCAACCAAACCAATTTCCCTTTAGGAAATAAGTTTCTCCAGCAGATTTAGCACAACCTCAGCAATCAAGCTAAGAGTTACATCGTATCCCTACCACACAAAAGACACAATTAATGCACAACATGTCTGATAGGAGGATGAAAAAGTCCCCAGGGAACCGGGGGGGAAACACAATCCTCCTATTTACCCTCAATACGGCCAGTTAAAACAGGAAAACCTGTTAATGTGTGAACACACTGTTCATTGTCATTACAGTCTGAGAAAGAACATTCTTTTACTCACTTGTCACCAAGCATAGCTTCATAGGTTAGTTACCTTAGTTGTGAGTACACGGCCGTGTTTCTCACACAACAACCAGATCATTACATCCCGTTTGCACGGAGAAGCTAACTGCCAGTGACAAAAACAGCTCACACATAACCCGCAACGTATCCTAAATGCATTGTAGCAACACACGTTTTGGGAAAAACACCGTTATTCACAATACATTTAGCAAAGTAAAACCAGAAGACGTGTTATGAGGTCTGGTCAACCCCGTTCCTACCCGGAACGCAGATCAGCGAAGTGCAGTCACAGACACCGTAGGAACACAGCCGTCCTGTGTTGTCCGAACTGGGCAGCGTCACCGCCCCAACCCGCACTACAGTCCCCTGTTGATGCAACCTTGCCGTCCTGGCTCAGGGCAGGGTCGACGAAAACATCCCCTGTCAAGGATGACGTCGTGGTCAAGAGTGTAAAACATGTTAAAATCAAAGCACGTTCAACAGAAAAGCATCAAGCTAACGGCCGCTCCAACCGTTCGGGTGCTACTGCTTCTGCTCGCGAGACGCCGATCTAACGACGCACGCGATCAGAAGCGAGCTCACGGCGGCGCGCGAGAAGCTAAGCTACCCCGCGCCAGGCCATGGCCATAGCAGCAAGCTAACGTTACCTAGCGACCACGACATGCTAGCCCCGCAGCTAACAGCTGACTGGCTAATAGTAGGCCCTAAGCAGGCCATGCAGCGATCCAGCAGGCTAACGCAGCAGTTAACAGCTGACTGGCTAACCGTAAGCTATGAACATGTAAACAATGACATAACACTCACCCAGACAGGCCGCCGTTCTGAACCTCTCCTCACTTTTTAAGAGAAAAGAGAAAACAAGATGTCAACACCGCTTCACAACGGTGACTTTACCACATCCGACGGAATCAGCACAGTACCAACTGGCCTGTGTAGCTGACTTTGAACATGAATCTGCCGCTATCGCACATTACATGCACATATCCCCTCGTGAAGGAATACTCTCATTTGGATATGAAAGATGGGGCCTTAACACGGTGACAGAGAGAATCCACTCGTCCAGAACACACAGGGATCACCAGTGTCAATGGTCGCGGCCCACTAGTTAAAACTATAATGGTCTTCAGACCAAGGTCTTCTGTCGCCTAGGAGGCTGAACAAAGGACCCTAGCCTGGGGCCGGTTTCCATAAACTTTGTCAAGTAGCCCCCATAGCACTAACAGACAAGTGGAGCCCGCCAGCAAACACTACTCACCCAACCTGGAACGCACCGCTTCTCACAACAGCGGCATGTCCGACAGTTCAGCTGTGGCCTGACAGGTTTCACCCCAACAAACACAGCAAGGAACTGCAGTTGAGAAGCATGCAGCGGCGTGCTCCCAATACGAAAACCGGTGGAGGGTTTTTAGAATGATCATCATCTTCCAGACACTCCAGTACGAAGACAATATCGCCGTATTTTCTCGAAAATAGTGAGAGAGAAAATAAAGATATGATGTCAACGTATCCTTGTTTCCCAAAGCTGCTCCTAAACCTTTCTTCCATCATGGTGTCAAGTGTGGGGATCTACCGAGGCACTTCTTCCTTGTGGTGAAAGCGAGAAGGAGGAGAGTGGGTGGCCCCACCCCTGCTTATATGGGTAAGCTGATAGGGGTGTGGTCAGACGAATATTGGGATTAAAGGTACATTGTGGTCTTTATTCAGTGCGCGTGCACGTATGCGAGATAGTGCAGAGAGCGATGCCGAGCGAGAGCGATACGATACAGAACTGTCTGCTCTATTAACTGTCTGTTCGCGCCCTGTTGTCACATGATGTTCTTGTGTCCACGCTTGTAATAAAACGACTGTAAAACGGGAAGTACTCTTCAGTGTTGATCTGACCAGATACACTCCCTGCTGCAGCTTGTAATAAGAAACCTCTTGTCTTGTTGTTATTTGAATACTGGATAGAGTGCATCTTGAAGCACAGTTAAATATCTCTAACACCCTCCACAAAGCATTTAGAGCCATAGAGCCTCCTTAACATCAGGCGGGCAGAAAAGTGGCAATTCTTTTATGTGATTTATTTTTGAAAAGCTTAGTTTTATACTTGCATAAGCCTGCTCTCTTTTGAAAGATAACATTCTAACTAATTCTAACTCTTACTAATGCAAAAAAGGAGAATCACTTTTGGTGCTAATGAAATAGAGTAACATAGGTCTGAACTTGAGTTGAACTTGAACTTCTTTCTGTAGGTAGTGGTTGCAATATCCCCCCCCCCCCCCCCCACAAGAAGAAATTGGTATAAGCCACTGTCATAATCACAGCAAGAGTGTTCTTCACTCCTCCTCATTCCCCACTCACATTCACCACACACCCTCCTCACTCCTCTTCATCCTCCCTTCCATCCACCACAGAAGCCTCACACCCATATAGCACCCCTTCACCCCCTGTCACTCAACTCAGCTGCACCTCATCCCCTGATTCGCACGCTGCCAGGCACCTCACTCCTCACAGCTGTATCCCATCCCCTGATGATGAAGACCCTACTTCTACCGGACGACGCTGACCAGAAGTCGTCGTGGTGTTAGTATCATTACCTAGGTACGACGCCTCAGTCCGAAGACCTGCTAGACATCCCTGTGTGATTATTCCCTGTTCTAACTTTCCTCTCTTGTGCCCAGGACCTCCGTGCCAGCGTGCCCCTGTCTGGACCCCCCTGGAGCTTACCAAGGAGTTCCTGCTCCCTCTCTCGACACGGACCAGTTTTTCTTATTCCGTCCGCAGTAGCACTGGAGTGCACCTGCTCCCTTTACCCCAAGAACATTCCCAATTCATATCTGTTGTACATTTCTGGATGTAACTCTTGCCTACTTGGGAATACTATTAAACAACCTGAAACACCACATTCTCTCCTCTCGTGTGTTCAGCAATTGGGCTCTGCTTAAAACCCATTCTCACAGAAAACACCACGGATCCATAGCCTGCAGTCTTATGTAGTACAGGTCCAAATTTGATAACAAATTTAGTTCAGAAATTAGTCTTTGAGAGAGATCCGGGTAAACCGTGTGCCAAAAAAAAAGCTCTCCAATATTCCATTTCCTCGTCCACGACCATTCATTTTTTTCACTTCTGGTTTTCGCTCCTCACCTTTCACCTACAGTAGATCCCTTATTCGCACCCCCCCCCCCCCGGGGGGTATCATTGGAAAGCTACACTCCACAAAGCCTTTTTACTGTTCCACCAAATGTTCAATAAACTACTGAAATTGTCTCAGCAGCATATCTACTCCTTTGCCCTCGTTGAGAATGCCAGGATGTATGAACACCCCCCTCCTTCTCTGTGGCTCTGTGCCTAACCCCCCCGCAAGATCAATAAAGCCGGAATATCTTATCTTATCTTATAATAACAATTCAGATTCATATAGTGCCTTTCAAGAAACCCAAGGACGCTTTACAACAGGCAATAAAAAAAAGACACATAAGGAATAAATGATCAATTATGAATAAATAATAACAACAATAAAAGACGGGGAGACGACTAGAGGCCTAAATAAACCAAAACAACATCATCAAACCAAAAGGAAAGAACAAAACACAGTATGCCAGTCGTCAGGCTGTCCAGAGAAAGAGAGAGAGAGAGAGAGAGAGAGAGAGAGAGAGAGAGAGAGAGAGAGAGAGCAAGCTCATGGAGGAAGCCTGGGCCCTCATTTATCAAGTTTTCTTGGAAAATGTTCTATTTCCACACGTAAGCACAGAATTTAGAATGTGTGCACGCACAAAAAAAACGGGATTTATCACGCGTGCGTACACAGGTCCTACGCACACCTGTCATGATAAATATCACCTTGCTCCTACGCTGAGGCTCGTGCACACTTTCACGTATTTGCATACCAAAACCGCCCCGATTAACCATATACGGTAATGGAACACCCCCATGAAATGTGGAAAAATGGACTGACCCGAGTAGAGGGAAGGGTGTTATGGAGAAATACGAGACAGGTTGACAGACGTGTACACGTATGGTGATGTCGGATATGAAAAAGAAGAACCATTGCTGCCTGGGCAGCGCAAACACTAATAAAGACCGTGCTGGAATATGACTGCCTTTTCCCGTTTTGTTCGATTAATACCCAGGGATTAAAGTTCTCCTCAATTTTATTCCAAATCGTGACGGATTTTCCGTAAATTTTCTACCTGCTGCATAAGATTTCTAGAGGCATACAATCTATTTTGATGTCGTATTGGGTAGCCTATATAAACAATAATACGAGAGCATATACAAGAACAATGAATCTCACTGCCATGTATGATGTAGCCTAGCCTGCCTATGTGATCAATACAAACATGAACTTGAATTCCATCATGTCTGTGTGCGGGAGCTCACAAGGCTGTTGTCACAATGGGTGGTACAGTAATAACAGTCTACAATATCACGATGGACCATGCCATGTAGCCTATGTTCTATTATGACATGATCTGTGACGACAAATGTTCTAGAATGTTTGATTATGACATCATACTCTGACAGCATGCCTATGTGATAAATACAAACATGAACTTGAATCCCATCATCATATTTACATTGTCTGTCCACTATGTTTATTACTTTGTTATTTCCCCCCCCCTATCTATGTAAAGCGACCTTGCATGGGTCTCTTGAAAGACGCTATATAAAATGAAGCTCTATTAATATTATTGTTATTATTATTATTATTAAAATACTGTCTTTTACTGTTAGTCTCAGTGAAGTTTCAACGGAGCGAGGTCTATTCTAACCAACAAATTGAAGTATAAAGCATTTCGTTGTGGCCAATCTTATTTGGAAACATGACTTTTTATTTGAAACAATATTTAATCGCGTTTGGTGGAGGTGGCCGGTGGGTGTTCTGCAACACCTTTCGTGACTGATGCACCGAGTGAATCCACAGTCACTTGCTCCTCAATAGGAAACCAACCTAGATTTACCCTGAAGGACTGGTTCTAACCGAACCGTTCGTTATACAAGAATCACAGAGAAATGTCAAAGGTACTCACATTTGCACGAGGGTTTCGGACAGAGATATGGGATGGTTTGAAAGCTCGGCATTGCTAATAAACATTTTAAATATTTTTTATAAACTGGTCAACACGGCATTATTTCCGGCGCTGGCTGCCTGGTGTGATCACAGCGCATGCGCATCATGCACACAACGCCGGAAATAATGCAGTGCTGACCAGTTTATAAAAAATATTTAAAATGTTTATTAGCAACGCCGAGCTTTCAAACCATCCCGTATCTCTGTCCGAAACCCTCCTGCAAATGTGAGTACCTTTGACATTTCTCTGTAATTCTTGTATAACGAACGGTTCGGTTAGAACCAGTCCTTCAGAGTAAATCTAGGTTGGTTTCCTATTGAGGAGCAAATGACTGTGGATTCACTCGGTGCATCACAGTCACGAAAGGGGCTAGGTGGTTGACGGTGGTTGAGAAGTGAGAGAGAGAACTCTTGTAATTTCTCTCTATTTATACACTGTGGAGCGCAGTTCTGGAAGGTTCTAGCCTGTTCTAACCGGTTCTACTATATGACATCATACTGAAGCTTAACTTGAATTACACTATGACACGGCGGCAGTTACACTAGGTGTTCTGCGTCTGCCCCCCCTGCCAAACAAGCAAGCCAACCTCTTGTTTGCGCATGAGCCCATTATAATTACACTACTGTCGCTATTTCACAATGAACTATAATGAATTACGGTTCATACAGAACACGCACCAGTGTCAGGAGTGATGCACGAAAGCTTATTTCCGCGTTGAAACTAATGCATGAACCGAGGAGCGCATATGCCGTAGTAACGATATTCTACCACTGGGCATCAGCTAAGCATGCTCAGAGCTGTGCGTAGACATAAGCACAAAGTCAAGTTCACGTTCGAATTGATAAATCCCACACTTTGCTTAGAAATGGTCGTACGCACGGGTTTAAGCACATATTTGTGCGTACGTCACGTTGATACATGAGGGCCCTGGCTTTTATGCCCTTCCTCCCAGGTGCAGATAGTCAGCCATCATGGGGAGGCAGAGCCCCAGAGCAAACATGAAGTGGGTAGTTGGAGCTCTAGAGCAAACAGGAAGTGGGCAGCACAGCACCTGCAGAGAACACAGCACAACAGACAACAGAGAGCCAAACGGCCTTGGTAGAACAGATAGGCGTGGCCGTCACACCTCCAAGAATTAATAACAATCTGTATAGTCACAGTCAGGCCTCCAAGAGTTAATAACAATTAGTATAGTCACAGTCAGGCCTCCAAGCGTTAATAACAATATGTATAGTCACAGTCAGGCCTCCAAGAGTTAATAACAATCTGTATAGTCACAGTCAGGCCTCCAAGAGTTAATAACAATATGTATAGTCACAGTCAGGCCTCCAAGAGTTAATAACAATCAGTATAGTCACAGTCAGGCCTCCAAGAGTTAATAACAATCAGTATAGTCACAGTCAGGCCTCCAAGAGTTAATAACAATATGTATAGTCACAGTCAGGCCTCCAAGAGTTAATAACAATCAGTATAGTCACAGTCAGGCCTCCAAGAGTTAATAACAATATGTATAGTCACAGTCAGGCCTCCAAGAGTTAATAACAATCAGTATAGTCACAGTCAGGCCTCCAAGAGTTAATAACAATATGTATAGTCACAGTCAGGCCTCCAAGAGTTAATAACAATATGTATAGTCACAGTCAGGCCTCCAAGAGTTAATAACAATCTGTATAGTCACAGTCAGGCCTCCAAGAGTTAATAACAATATGTATAGTCACAGTCAGGCCTCCAAGAGTTAATAACAATCAGTATAGTCACAGTCAGGCCTCCAAGAGTTAATAACAATATGTATAGTCACAGTCAGGCCTCCAAGAGTTAATAACAATATGTATAGTCACAGTCAGGCCTCCAAGAGTTAATAACAATATGTATAGTCACAGTCAGGCCTCCAAGAGTTAATAACAATCTGTATAGTCACAGTCAGGCCTCCAAAAGTTAATAACAATCCTAGAGGAGTTAACTGTAGAAAATATTAGATTAGATTCACTTTATTGTCATTACACAGTACAAGACAGCCCAACGAGATTGTGTACGTCCAACCAGGATGTGGCAATCAACAGTCAGTTGCAATATAAGACACATATAAATAAAACTGTACAGTAAAGTCCAATGGTTAGCACAATGTGCAATGGTGAGAATAAAAAATAATAATTAAAATAAAGTCTACATAAGCTATGGCTATATAAGTATACACTGAGGTGCAGTGGGCTATTTAGACGTTTGATTCAGAAGTCTGACAGCTGAGGGGAAGAAACTATTTGTGGTCCTGTTGGTTCTGCCTGGGAGGCTGCGAGTACCCCGCAGGCGGGTGAACAGTCCATGGTTGGGGTGAGAACAGGGACGCGGGAAGTCAGTCAGAGTTGGGGGTGCGGAGATAAGTGATATAATAACGTCATAGGCGGCGCGCGCGCTGATGGGGAGGCAACTTTTTTCCTTTTTTGTCAATATACACACACCCACTGGGCTATGCGAGGCGAGCCCCACTCTTTTAATATATAGTGCAAATTAAGTGTTCAAATGAAGGCATCCAATAATAGATTAACCATTGTCTTACCTTAATGCAGCAAAATGCGACGTTTCGTCTAGGCATCAATGATCTTTTCTGCCCGGTGCTGCCCGGTACAGCTTCTAAATGACGTTGTTTATATGCCTTGGAAAAATACCGTATATCCATTTTGCTTTGGGGTCATTAAAGAAATCATAATATTCTTTTTTTAGAAATGTTTTGAGACGCAACTAGCAAGTTACCCATTGCTGTTGTGTTCAACCTCAACCGTGATCCTCCGCACCTCCACGTCATGCGATGTGTGTGCGCTGTGTTTGTGCATCAGGTCAGAATCAGATACACAGAATATATCATTTAAAAAGAAAAAACAGAAGTTGGATTTCAACCATTTAAAAAACAACCATGTTG
>NC_140178.1:103097675-103115175 GCF_963971535.1 Notolepis coatsorum
AGTAATTTATCCAGTTGTCGAGTCCAATTCAGTTGCTGAGTCCACACCCCGCAGGCCATCAGGCAGAGAGCGCCGAACGACATTCCAGCCTCGTCAGTCAGCCATCACCCCCAGAGGACACTGCACCACACCGAATTCAGGCCGAAGTCCTGTTGCCGGCCCCTCCCCCTCAATTCGGCCCCAGCCCTACATTTTCAGGCGATCATCGAGCGACAGCCCGCGATATCGTCCGGGGCTTCCAGAACCCACCTCAAGGCAATTCCACCCCAAGATCAGTTCCGTCACCACCGGCAGAGGTATTTGGAGAGGAGAAGGGCCTCGGTACGGTTCTCATCATGACCACAGCGTCCCCAAGGAAGTGGACGACAGCTGACCGTTCCCCCATCGCGTCCTCGGTCGCTCAGCCACTCCCCAGCCCGACAGCCCGTGGAAGAAACAAAGCACACAAAATACCACAGCTTACTCGACAACTATAAGCAGTTTACAATTTATCTAGACTCTCTCCATGAGAAACCCATTGACTGAAACTCATACAAAACGTGTAAAGAACCACTTAACTCTCAGGTTCCCAGTTCCGGCTCATCAGCGTCACCCTCCGTGCTCATTACACATATATTTCACAAATGAGAAAAAACAACAAGAAAGGACAAAAATCAGAAACACATATTCCAACATAACACATTGCATAAATCAAATCAAACCCCCAAACAAAACACACACCGTCCTATAACAGTGCATCCATAACGCAGATCTAATCTATTGAGCATACAGTAGTCTACCGAGCATATATATTCCAATGAGCATATATATTCCAATGAGTATACAGTATTCTACTGAGTATATATATTCTAATGAGTATACAGTATTCTACTGAGTTATACAGCATTTTACAGACCAGGGGTATATACCAGCATGATTGATGGGTCACGGCCTCTCTAGAGGAGAGCAGGAAAAAGGGAGAAAAAGAAACACGCAACAACATCCAGTCTCAAGTTCAAGTTCTTTAATAGTTGTCATACAGAAGTACAGAATACTTTCATACAAAATGCTTCTTACTGTTACGCTCCAGAGACTGTGCTAGACAAGATAGTATCAAATAACATAATAACATAATATAGCATGAATTTAGAAGAAGAAAAATGAGGTCACAGTGTTCGGTATAGACATATGTACAATGTTCTGGGTTACCATATAATATACAATACACAATACTATGCAGTGTACTAATGTACAGTACTATCTAGTGCAAAGCAGAAATGGGATGAGGTACAATTTTAGGTACAATTTACAGTAAGGTGTACGAGTTGTAGTGCAATCCTTCATCCATAAATATAAAGTGTGGGGAGTGGGTGCTACAGTGTGTTTGTTTAAAGTGGGTGTGTGCTATAAAGTGTGTGGAGTGGGTGCTACAGTGTGTTTGTTTAAAGTGAGTGTGTGCGTGTGGATGTGTGTGCTATGTGCGTTTGGTGGTTGTTGTTGTGTAGTGTTCATTCATTGTTCGTTTAGCAGCCTGATGGCCTGGGGATAGAAGCTTCTTCTGAGTCTTTCTGTGCTCGCCTTGAGACTCCGGTATCGCTTGCCTGACCGCAGCAGTTCAAAGAGGCAGTTGTTCGGGTGACTGGAGTCTTTAATGATTCTCTTAGCCTTGCCCCTGCAACGCTTGTAGTAAATGTTCTGGAGGGTGGGGAGCCCCCCTCCAATTGTGCGTTCGGCTGAACGTGTCACTCTTTGTAGTCTGCTTCGGTCTTGTGCAGTGCTATTCCCAAACCAGGAGGTGATGTTGCCGGTCAAGATGCTCTCTATTGTACATGAGTAGAAGTTCTTAAGGATCTTCTGGCTGACTTGGAACTTCCTTAGGCGCCTGAGGAAGTAGAGGCGTTGTCGTGCCTTCTTCACAACACTGTCAATGTGTGTGGTCCATGTCAAGTCCTCGGATATGTAGGCTCCGAGGTACTTAAAGCTGTTGACTCTCTCAACCGGTGCCCCGTCGATGCTGAGGGGGCTGTAGTCCTTGACCCCCGACCTCCTGAAGTCCACAATCATCTCCTTTGTTTTGCTGACGTTCAGGGAGAGGCTGTTTTCCTGGCACCATCCCGCCAGGACCTTGACCTCTTCCAGGTAGGCCCTCTCGTCGTTGGCAGAGATCAGGCCCACCACCACTGTGTCGTCAGCAAATTTGATGATTGTATTGCTACTCCGCTGAGCCACACAGTCGTGTGTGTACAGGGAGTAGAGGAGGGGACTCAGAACACAGCCCTGGGGGGCCCCTATGTTGAGGGTGATGGATGAGGAGGTGCAGTTGCCTGCTCTCACCACCTGGGGTCTGCCAGTCAGGAAGTCCAAGACCCACTGGCAGAGGTCATAGCCCAAGCCCAGGTCCCTGAGCTTGGCTATGAGTATGGAGGGGACTATGGTATTGAATGCCGAGCTGTAGTCGATGAATAGCATTCTCACATAGTTCCCCTGCCTCTTGTCCAGGTGTGATGCTGCTGTGTGCAGCACATGGGCTATGGCGTCCTCCGTGGACCTGTTGGGGCGGTATGCAAATTGCAGGGGGTCCATGTTGATGGGGAGGGAGGAGCAGATGTAGCCCTTTACTAGCTTCTCAAAGCACTTCATGGCTATGGAGGTGAGAGCTACAGGGCGGTAGTCGTTGAGGCAAGCATGCTTGGATTTTTTGGGTACAGGGATAATAGTGGACTTCTTCAGGCAGGTGGGGATGACAGCCTGTTCTAAGGACAGGTTAAATATGTCAGTGAATACTGGGGCCAGTTGGTCGGCACAGACTTTTAGGACGCGGCCGGGGATGCCGTCCGGACCTGCTGCCTTCCTGATATTCACTTTTTTAAAGGTCCGCCTCACCTCATGCTCTGTTACCCTGAACACTGCGCCTCCATCAGCAGCCGACCCCCCCCCCCCCCCATTGCCGAGGCTTGTGAGCTGGTGTTGTTATTACCAGCATCAAACCTCGCATAGAAGGTATTGAGGTCATTTGCTAAGGAGATGTCACTGTTCAGTTTGAGGGAGGCGCCTTTGTAGTCTGTCATCGTTTTGAGCCCCTGCCACATAGCTCTAGAGTCAGCTTGTTCAAACTGGAGTTCAATTTTATCCCTGTAGCGCCGTTTGGCCTCTGACACTGTCCTCCTTACGTTGTATCGCGCCACCTTGTGGTCATTCATGTTGCCTGCCACTAGGCCGTCGTTGTATGCTTTGGTGCGCTCTCTCAGAGCTTCACGGACGGATTTGTCTCCCACCACAATCATAGAAACATGCAGTAATCGACCCAAACATACGCTTCACACCCATACTTCAGGACACACATGTACCGCATGCACCTCCCAATAAACCATGACAAACAAAATTAGTTAATGTTTTAGTCTGAATCATAAACGCAGAACCATGCACCCACAGACAGACATGCACTTAGTATCGTATTTAGGCAACCAAACATATTAGCGGCCATTCTCCCTGTCTGCCATTACTCCCCCCTAGGCCTAGGAGAGAGAGAACATGATAGAGGTCAATGGGGATCGCCCCCCTCGTGCTGAGCCGTCCTACCTATCGGCATACCTGATCTACTTGTCACCGTGTACAATTCCTTTCCGCGGCACCTAGGATCAGCACACAAAAAACAGCCTTGTGTCGGACATTCCCTGAACCGATGACTAGGCATGCCACACGAGACACAGATTTCTATAGTCCACTCAACCTCCCCCAGAAAACAGGAGCAGTCAGCCAGGAATGTCTCGGCCTCCGCTAGTCCCCGTTCAGCTCTAGACATAGCTTTGAACTCGAAGGATTTCGTCCCTTCCAAAACAGCGGTGGCAGTCGCCACTCTAGTGGCCGCCTGAGTCGCGCACGCACTGAGCTCAATCTTTGCCGGTGCCGTTGCCGTCCAATGTCCTAAAACCCCTATCCTCTGCACCCTCCCAGCCCACTTTACAAATCTCGTACTGGCTTTGCGTCTTCCTTCGTCAGCGACCTTACCCAGCCAACGTGAATGCGTGGCCCCCAATACCTGGCCTACGCTACCCGGTTCACACGACCTCCACTTCTGTATAATTTGTTCAGACATCTTCCTTGAAGAGGGATGGGAGAGACAAAGAAAAAGGGGAGAGAACAGTAAGAGGGAGAGAAGAATAGAACAGCGGCCTTCCCTGCCAACATTATTACCAAATCCAACACATTAAAATGACATCCAGACAGAGATTTATAATAAAACGGCATACTTAAAACGCGTTTTGACCCTTTTAACCTCCTTCCAGTTAAGAGTACCCTCCTCCCGTTCGGATGCACTCCTCGCCCTACTTAGATGCACCTCTCCCCGCCAGGATCAGGAGATGCCACATGTGGGGAAACCGGCCTTTCAGGGCCGCATTGCCGCCTACACTGGACCCCCTCTCACCCAACCAAGGATACAGGCCTCCACTTCCAGGCTAAGGTCTCCTCTCATGAACAGAAGAAGCCCCCTATTTTACCTTCAGGTGCAGTTTAAGGCTGGGTCCCTTTCCAATCTTAGGAGAGACAATTCAGATTCCTCTGAATTGACACCCCTCATCCCTCTGCTTCCCAGCATTTTCTTTTCAAAAACACTGATCACAGAAGCACAGCTCGCCTACTAACCCTGTATCGGCTGGTAAGGTTACTGTGGCCTGACTGTACAATGAGCCAGGTGCATTTATGCCACTGTTGTCCAGTCACTCACGGTCCCACATGCCGCGTTCCTGTGACTATAAACAGGGTCATAACGCTCTCCCAACCGGCTGGCGACCCAGTCGATAGCGACCTCATAGTCCGTCATCAAGTCAGGACCCCAAGCAGCTGACTGTCCGTAGTACCTATCAGCCACTCAGTTTAGAAACCGACGGTCTTGTCCCCACCCCGCTTGCTCTGGGCATGGAAATATTGACCGTTTTCGCCAGCCTTGCCTGTTCACGGCAGGAGCTGTGCCCCCTCCGGTGCACCGCCCTGCTCCTAGTTGTGGACTGTCGCCCACGTACCACCCAGTGCCCACACCAACTTACGTGCGACGTTTCCTGGGCCGACTAGACGGTACCACAGTGGTATGTTATTTCATACCTCGTTACGGACGAGGGCCTTCAGTTTCTCCCCAGCACTATAGGTTTGTGTTTAACGTGCGCCCAGACTCTTGCGAGCCCACTGCCGCCTGTTCTGGGCTAGAGGTTCGGGGTGCCTAATCCCCTCCCTACCCCAGACCCAAAACCTAAAAAGAGTAAAATGGAAAAAACAACACAAAATCTACACCCCAAAAAATTTAAATAACGTAAAATAAGGAGCATATAGGGAGAGAGAATGAAGCGGAGTGTCGTGTGTGATGTGCGCGCAGTCAGCCCGTGCGTGTATCAGAGTCCGTGTGTTCATGTGTCAGTGTACGTTTGTGCGTGTCAGAGTGTGTGTGTGTATGCGTGCCTGTGTTCGTAATAGGTTGTGTATGCGTGCAGACAACGTGTGTGTGAGTGTGTGTATGTGTGTGTGTGTGCGTGTCGTGTTCGTGCGCGCCAGTGTACGGGCGTGTGCCAGCGAGAACATCAGCGTGTGCGTCAGAGCTTGCAGAAGCCCGTGTGTGCCGGGGCTGGACCCGCTGGTGATAACCTCGTTGTGAAAAGGGGCCAAACACTAGACCCCCCTCGCGGAGCCCAATGGCCGGGCCTCCCGCAGGAAAAACAGCACGCGAGGATCCGCTGTTGCTCTGCGCCCCCTGTCCCTCGGCGTGCACGTCCAGCCATCTGTCAGTCCGATTACAAAACACAGACATATGACTCGTCGGACGCAAGAGAGAGAGAGAGAGGGACGCGTCCACTCTGTACCATCACACAACAATGCACACTGTATAAAGATCTATTGATGCGCGTCTCATCGCTGGTACTTAAACCCTACCTGGCCTCATCCCCCAATCTTGGGGTAATCTAGTCATAATTTAGTTACTTGTGGCATTACGTGTCAAATTAGTCGAGTTAAAGCTATTCGCTCATGACTGTGCCTTTGTGTGTGAGTATTTATGGATTAAGACCTCCGAGTGCCCCGCTGTGCCAGTGAGAGAGAGAGAGAGAGAGAGAGAGAGAGAGAGAGAGGGGGGGGGAAACCAGGACTCTGCAAGTATCCAAAGATTAATTTAAACTCGTGTAATTCTGCAGTTCAACAAGTCGAAAGTACTAATCTCTTTGGAGTGAAGCTGGACAGCACTCTGTCTTAATCTCAGTATTTTAATTATCGTCTTTATTTTTCTTAAAAATGGGAAGAGCAATCGGTATTCCCAGGAGACGTACTCATGTCAGATAGAAGCGGTGACCTCTGTAAACTCCAGGTTGCCCCGAACTGGGCAGCACGGTTAGTACTGTACATGGGCTACTATAAAGCATACAAAATATGTGGGAGACCCTGATGGGAACAAGACAAACGCCCTTCTCAGGTCTGCATCCCCCCAACAATTGTACGTATTGAGCCGCACTGTATCGTACCCATTCCGCAATCCGTCAAATACAGTTTTCATTCACTCATCCATTCATTGGTCCACTTTTGTACTACCGCCACCGTGCACGCACGTAATTTCATTCAACCCGATCTCACCATCATGCAATATGTGTCTGGTACCATCTCTAAAAAACAAAGAATCGCAATAATAATTACTGTTCCTGGTGGACCCCAGGAAGACTAATAAAAATCAAATAATGGGTCAAATTCCTATAATTATGATTCACGGTCGCTCACTAATTCGGCGTTATATAGATAGCGAAACGCATGCTTTGTCTCGCATCGGAGCGTGGCGGCGCTGCAAGCACAAACCAAAACTTCACCTATTTATCAAATGAAAAAACACAAAACACCTCTGGTCCTCTTAATTTATAATAATCGCAGCATCCTTATCCCAATCCCAGTAACATAACGTTCTATGATTAGTGCAGTGACCGCTTGTCAATGTCACACACCCCCCATCCTGACAACGCGCCCGGCGCATATCGTTCTTCCCCGGGCCGGGTAATAAGACGTGGATGTCGGCTGAACCGAGCGCAAGGGGCCCACATCGTCCGGGAGAAAACAACAGCCCGCGGTGGTTCTCTGTTGCCCCCGGCGCCGGCAGGAACATGCCTCGATCGAGCGCACGTTGCTCCAATAAAATAGGCGGCGCGTCCCAGTATTGTATGCTCTATATTCCAACATGTGCGTCTTCATCAATGCAGTCCTGTGTGAATTACGTGCGTGGTCCTGCAACATTACACATCTACTATGTACCGCAAGCGGCACTAACAGTCCCCGCGCCTCGGACCAAAGAAATAATAATAATAAAAACAACAACATGATGATTATGATGAATTGAAAACGGGGGACCCTGATGCAAACAAGACGAAAGTCCTTCTCCCCCCTTTGTATGTCACGCAGTCCGCACACCGTGCGTGTAACTATAATTATGTAATAACACATAATGCAGGACCTCTTTAGGGGGTCTTTAATCGGCATGCAACGAACTGGACCATGAGTCCGGAATTAAAGCAATTTTCATGTCTTTGGTATATATTTTATTCCATGGAAGGTTACGTTTGTCAGAGCCAAACGAATGAACGATGAAAATGATATCTGTATCATACTTTATGGTCTTCGCGCCTTGCGTTTATCAATAATACGTTTATTCATGCATATGTAATACGTGAAAACCCTGATTTAGGACGCAGCGGCTGGGAGCAAAAAACGCCCTCAGACACTCGCGGGTTTGTATTGAAAGCGAATAGCTGTAAATGCATAGGCCATATGTGTCCTCAAAGATTTCCAGTTCCAGTGTTCCATCGTCCATTTTGCATGTATAACCAGCTATTATATATTTAATCAGAATATTAGAATTCATTATAGAATGATGATCAGTGCGGCTGTACCCCACAATATGGTTAATCCGCATTAGAAAAGATAAAGCTTGCTGGTTCAACAGCATCTATAAGTGTGGTAATAACGCAGATATTGAGTGTATAATATTTCTGTGAATATGCGCGTGGTGCATGCCTCTGTATCCAACCAAAATTAAAACGATTGCTTCCAGCCCACGAGTCGCGCGTCCGTGGTGGCTGGTGGGCCAGCAGTGCGCATGGCGGTGTTCAGAGTGGTCGCGACGAGAAGTCAGGTACCCACGCCTCCTATATAGCACAATACAATAATATAATACCCGCTCCTACAACTGCTTATATAGCATAACATAATAATATAATATAACATAACACCCGCCTATCGTTAATGAACTAGATACATCCATCTAATCGTCAACGCATAGTCTGAAACTGCAATGCGAAGAGGGTTCAATCGTTTCTGGTTCCACAGACCTGCTCCCTCGCGCGGCCGCTGCGAAGGTTCAAAAGTCCGCTGAACCAGTACCCCTCCTCGCAGAGCAGGACATGGCCCCCCTACCACCAGTACACTAATTCTAATATAATATACCATTCTCTACTACACAACACTCAGAATTTAAGAAGCCTGTACAATACAATATTCAACATTAAAATACGGGAATGAAACATCGGTATAACATAAATCATACGCTAACCACATTCATGGGTTCATCGTAACTCATAACTTTTTCAATTGACTAAGCTTATTTCGCAGACTGGATTGCAGTCGACTGACGCAATTAAGAGACTAAATTAGGACAAATTAGGGCTGATCGACCCTAACCGTAATCTATTCGTAATTCCCACGCATTCCAGTCCTGCAATCCATTTTATGTCTGTATACTTTAAACTCTGGCTAGGGTCTAAATCCCACGTACATTACAGCCAGGCCCCCCCGGGGTCTCGGGCTATACCCTATGATTTAAATATTGGTATTTCTACCTGTGGCTCCAACTTAAACAAACAACCCTAACTTAAATAAAATGGGTCATTCTAACCTATCACCGTACTTATTGCCTTTCAGAGAAGGACCTATCATTCAACACAAACAACAACAACAGCAGAGGGGGGAAAAAAAAGACAGAATATAAAACACACTGCTTTTCATCGAGCACATCCACACACAATCAAACCCTCATTGCTCCAACCTAAACAAACAACCCTAACTTAAATAAATGGGTTGGTTCTAACCTAGTGTAGAAAAAAAAGAGAGAGAGAGAGAGAGTGAGTGGAAAAAAAAAATTTAATAAAAAATTCTAGTTATAAATTGCACCTTGCAAATATTAATTTCAACAACACAATTCAATGGGCTTTACTTATATTTTTAGCCACCTATTTACAAGACAATAATTGAGAATGCATCCACTCATAACGGCTGTTTTAACTATGCAGATTTCGACTTTTGCGTAACAGGCTTATCTGCTTACCTTTGAAAGTGGATCCTCTGTCTGAGTGGATGTCTTCCAGTCAATATCGTCCGTAAATAGCTAGGTCGGTAAGTCTGATTGAATGCCCACCAGGAACGCCAAATTGTCACGTTTTAGATTCAAACGTGAAAGTTGTAAACGATACTTAAAAATATAAGAGATGAAACACTTTTGAAGGTATTTATTATAAACAGTTTAACATAATAGTAAATTAGCAAGGTACAATTTAAATCTAGAGATTGTTACAACCGGCCGGTTGAGTATATTAAAGGAAAGTATAAAAGTCAAGTCATTGTGTCAGTCCAGCATGTTTCCTCCGTCCAGTCTGTGTCCAGTCGAAGTCAAAGCAGAAGAAGTGAAGTGAAGTCAAGTGAAGTGAAGTCCAGTCCCCCCTTGGCTGTGGGGGTGATCTTTATTAGCGATCCCATAGTTCAGTGTGTATGTGGTGTCTCTCCTCAGTGCACGTTGTGTGTCTTGTGTATTGGTCAGCCTGTATGTCCGGCGTGCATGAGTGCATGTATCGCACGTTAACGTGTAAGTAGGTGCATGTGTGTATCTAGGATAACAGATCTGTGATTTAATGGAGACTGGACTTCGTGACCACTGAATGACCCAGTCGTATTTCATCCGGCTTGTGGCATCCTGGTAATTTATGTGATCCGGCCTTATCTAGTGCCGGTCAGTACCAGGGTGTGTGTGTGTGTAGGTGTGTGTGTGTAGGTTTGTGTGTGTGTGTGCTTTGAGGGTGTGGATGTGTGTGTGTGTTGAGAGCAAGGGTGTGTGTGTGTGTGTGTGGGTTTGTGTGTGTGTGTGTGTGTGTGTGTGGGTTTGTCCTATGTGTATGCTTGTGTGAGAGGAACGGTACCATGTACCAGGGGTCAGCTTGCAGGTCACTGATCTGTGAGTGGCCCTCTTGTCTGAGAGAGAGACGTAAACTAGCTTTATATAGTGTAGTGATGGGAGAATGTCTCCGCTTATAAAATTACATGATACGTGTCATATTTCCTCACTTGCGTGGAGGGCTCTGAACGGCATGACCAGTGTGTGGAAATCCAACCTCCCCCGTCAAATCAAGCTCAACTTCTTTCATGCAACAGTTGAGTCTGTCCTTTTGTATGGCAGTGAATGCTGGACCCTGAAGCCCACCCTGCAGAAGTCCTTGGATGGGTGCTACACCAGAATGATGCGTGTGGTGCTCAACATCAACAGGGATGAGCATGTCACTAATGCAAACTTGTATGGGGGGTGCTAAGGGTGAGCGAGAAAGTAGCAGTCAGGAGAATGAGGCTGGCAGCTCACTGCCAGAGACATAATGAGATGCCAACCAGCAAACTTGTGCTGTGGGAACCAACACACGGGCATCGATCACGAGGACATCCCACATTAACCTACGTGGACATACTCAGGAGAGATGCGGGAACAGAATGCACCGGCGAGCTAGCCAGATGCATGGAGGATCGGGATGACTGGAAGCACCGATGGAGGGCCCGTCCGAGGACGACCTAGATAGATAGATAGATAGATAGATAGATAGATAGATAGATAGATAGATAGATAGATAGATAGATAGATAGATAGATAGATAGATAGATAGATAGATAGATAGATAGATAGATAGATAGATAGATAGATAGATAGATAGATAGATAGATAGATAGATAGATAGATAGATAGATAGATAGATAGATAGATAGATAGATAGATAGATAGATAGATAGATAGATAGATAGATAGATAGATAGATAGATAGATAGATAGATAGATAGATAGATAGATAGATAGATAGATAGATAGATAGATAGATAGATAGATAGATAGATAGATAGATAGATAGATAGATAGATAGATAGATAGATAGATAGATAGATAGATAGATAGATAGATAGATAGATAGATAGATAGATAGATAGATAGATAGATAGATAGATAGATAGATAGATAGATAGATAGATAGATAGATAGATAGATAGATAGATAGATAGATAGATAGATAGATAGATAGATAGATAGATAGATAGATAGATAGATAGATAGATAGATAGATAGATAGATAGATAGATAGATAGATAGATAGATAGATAGATAGATAGATAGATAGATAGATAGATAGATAGATAGATAGATAGATAGATAGATAGATAGATAGATAGATAGATAGATAGATAGATAGATAGATAGATAGATAGATAGATAGATAGATAGATAGATAGATAGATAGATAGATAGATGCTATACTTATTTTGTACTTATCTATTTTTGTCTAGCACAGTCTCTGGAGCATAACAGAAAAAAGCATTTTGTATAAAAGTATTCTGTACTTCTGTATGACAACTAATAAAGAAACTTGAGAAACTTGAAACTTGAGGTAAGGCGTACACGCCGACAACGGTGTACAAACAAAGGGGGAGAATACTTATCTCCAAAAATAGAGAACACAAAGGGGAGAAAGCAAGTCTCCAAAAACACGATACAGGGAATATATGTCGACGATGATTCAACATATACACACAGGGGTGTAACGGTACTCAAAAACCCCGGTTCGGTCCTCGGTTTTGAAGTCAAGGTTCGGTACGGTTTTCGGTACAGTGGGGGAAAGTTTGGCTTTCCATGTTCCACTCAGGGGTGATGTCGTGTGCAGTAACTAATTGTACTTGTAGGGCTGTCAACGAATATTCTATATTGAAATTAATAATTGACGGTCGTTAGTGGTCAACATACCGTTGTATTCGTTCGGTACGGTACGGTACACACTAAAACGGTTCGGTTCGGTACGGACACGTGTACCTTAAAAACCCCTAACACACAGTGATATAATACATTACATAATGGATTGGCACGTCAATCAAAGCGACATTATAACAAGAACAGAAGCGAACGTATGTATCCTCCTATGGCAAGGAGCGATAAGACTTACTGTAATCACGGATAGTCTGGCGATCGACTCACGGTGTCAGTAGTGACACGGGAGAGCCTATAAAGCCACCCTTACAGGTCTGTTACACAACAATATACAGTATGAGTGTTACAGGTCTGTTACACAACAATATACAGTATGAGTGTTACAGGTCTGTTACACAACAATATACAGTATGAGTCTTACAGGTCTGTTACACAACAATATACAGTATGAGTCTTACAGGTCTGTTAACACAACAATATACAGTATGAGTCTTACAGGTCTGTTAACACAACAATATACAGTATGAGTGTTACAGGTCTGTTACACAACAATATACAGTATGAGTCTTACAGGTCTGTTACACAACAATATACAGTATGAGTGTTACAGGTATGTTACACAACAATATACAGTATGAGTCTTACAGGTCTGTTACACAACAATATACAGTATGAGTGTTACATGTCTGTTACACAACAATATACAGTATGAGTCTCACAGGTCTGTTACACAACAATATACAGTATGAGTCTCACAGGTCTGTTACACAACAATATACAGTATGAGTCTCACAGGTCTGTTACACAACAATATACAGTATGAGTCTCACAGGTCTGTTACACAACAATATAGAGTATGATGAGTGTTACAGGTCTGTTACACAACAATATACAATATGAGTCGTACAGGTCTGTTACACAACAATATACAGTATGAGTGTTACAGGTATGTTACACAACAATATACAGTATGAGTCTCACAGGTCTGTTACACAACAATATAGAGTATGATGAGTGTTACAGGTCTGTTACACAACAATATACAATATGAGTCGTACAGGTCTGTTACACAACAATATACAGTATGAGTGTTACAGGTATGTTACACAACAATATACAGTATGATGAGTATTACAGGTCTGTTACACAACAATGTCAGAATGCAGGTAGGTGAATTCCAATGGGTGAAGGCAATCACAGAGACAGAGAGTGTTTACTCTTGAACAGGTTCGACTTTAATAGTAAGAACACAGAGTAAATTCTAAGAGAGAACAAGTGCTAATAGCACAAGTGGAAAATAAGGTAAATGGGAGCTTATTGGAGGTCCAGAGTAGAACCGTCCGCGTTATCCCCGAACGCAATTAGTGAAGACCTGACAATGGACAAGCAGAAGAGAAGTATGTTACATAGACACCAAATACCAACATTCCACACACACCCCCGTGACAGCCAATCAGGAACCACCCCTAAGTGACAGCACTAATTGACAGGGAAATGACAGGTGACAAGCCCAGTGACATATGCCAGGAATGTGGGTGGTCACCGACCGAGGTCGGTGTCCAGAACGTAACAGTACCCTCCCCCGACGAACGGCACCAGACGTTCACCTAGGAGCCTCGGGATTCAGCCGCCGGAAATCAACGATCAGGCTGGGATCTAAAATATCCCTTTGAGGCACCCAAGAACGCTCTTCTATCCCGTACCCCTCCCAATCCACCAAGAACTGAAACCCCCTACCCCTCCGCCTACAACCCAGTATCCTCAGCACTGTGTAAATGGGTTGACCACCAATAAACCGGGGCGGAGGAACCACAGGCAGTGGCGGGGCCAAGGGCGATGAGAGGAATGGCTTCAACAGGGACACATGAAACGTCGGATGAACCCTCATAGAGCTCGGAAGTCGTAGCTTGTAAGCCACTTGATTAACCCGATGAATCACTTTAAATGGTCCTATAAAGCGAGGAGCCAGCTTCTTGGATTCCACCCGGAGAGGGAGATCCCGGGTGGAAAGCCAAACCCGCTGCCCTGGACAGTAAACTGGAGCCGGACGACGCTTACGGTTAGCCTGCCGTTGGGTACTAACCGAAACCTTCTGTAGCGCCTTCCGAACCTGTTTCCACGTCCTGCGACAGCGAGCCACATGTGCCTGGGCCGAGGGCACCTCCGCCTCCTGCTCCTGCTCGGGAAACAGAGGAGGTTGAAAACCATACTGGCACTGAAAGGGAGACATACCGGTAGAAGAGGAGAGAAGGGTATTATGCGCGTACTCAGCCCAAGCCAACCTCCTACTCCACGTTGCCGGACTACCGGCAACGTAACATCTCAAGACCCCCTCCAAATCCTGGTTGACCCTCTCCGTCTGCCCGTTCGACTGTGGATGGAACCCAGACGACAGACTGACAGAGGCGCCGAGGCCGGCGGCAAACGCCTTCCAGAACCTGGAGGCGAACTGAGGACCCCGGTCCGACACGATATCTACTGGCAGCCCGTGGACCCGAAAGACATGCTGTATGATTAAATCAGCAGTCTCCCGGGCCGAAGGAAGCTTGGGGAGAGGGACAAAGTGAGCCGCCTTAGAGAACCGATCCACCACCACCAAGATGGTGGTGAATCCGTCCGAAAGGGGAAGACCAGAAATAAAGTCCAGAGATATGTGTGACCAGGGTCGTTTAGGAATAGGAAGTGGTCGGAGGAGACCCGCCGGTGCCCGTCGAGAGGTCTTACTACGTGCGCACACCGGACAGGCCGCCACAAAGGAACGCGTATCCCCCTCCACTGTCGGCCACCAGAACCTCCTACGGATAAATTCCAGGGTCCTGGTTGCCCCTGGGTGGCTGGTGAGGGATGACGCATGTGCCCACTGTAGCAAGCGTGAGCGCGCCACCTTGGGAACATACGACCGTCCCGGAGGACCCCCACCAGGATCGGGCTCCCGCGTTAGCGCCGACCTTACCACCTTCTCTATGCCCCAAGACACGGGTGCCAAAATCAAGGCCGGTGGAATAATGGGATGGGGCTGCTCCTCCCGACCAGGAAGATCAAACTGGCGCGACAACGCGTCAGGTTTGATATTCTTGGAGCCGGGTCTATAGGAGATGGTATATCGAAATCGTGTGAAGAACAACGTCCACCTGGCCTGGCGAGCGTTAAGGCGTTTAGCCCCTTGGATGTAAGCCAAGTTCTTATGATCAGTCCAAATAATGAAAGGATGTGCCGCCCCCTCTAACCAATGTCTCCACTCCTCCAGTGCCAATTTGATCGCCAATAACTCCCGATTACCCACGTCGTAATTACGCTCGGCTGGTGACAGACGGCGAGAAAAAAAAGCACACGGGTGCACTTTCCCATCCTTTAAGCATCTCTGAGAGAGCACCCCCCCCACCGCGACGTCAGAGGCATCCACCTCCACAATGAACGGAACCTCCGCGTCATGGCGGATCAATACAGGAGCGGATGTAAAACGACGTTTAAGATCGCAGAAGGCCGACTCAGCCCTAGGCGACCATTCAAAGCCAGGGAGAGAGGCCTTAGTGAGAGCTGTTAAGGGATTGGCTAAGGCGCTAAAATTGCGAATAAAGCGCCTGTAAAAATTTGCAAAGCCCAAAAACCGTTGTAACCCCTTGAGCGACGAAGGCCGTGGCCAGTCCAAAACTGCACTCACCTTGGCTGGATCCATGCGCAGGTCGCCCTTCGTCAACACAAAGCCCAGTCCGCGTTATCCCCGAACGCAATTAGTGAAGACCTGACAATGGACAAGCAGAAGAGAGGTATGTTACATAGACACCAAATACCAACATTCCACACACACCCCCGTGACAGCCAATCAGGAACCACCCCTAAGTGACAGCACTAATTGACAGGGAAATGACAGGTGACAAGCCCAGTGACATATGCCAGGAATGTGGGTGGTCACCGACCGAGGTCGGTGTCCAGAACGTAACACAACAATATACAGCCATATGAGTGTTACAGGTCTGTTACACAACAATATACAATATGAGTCGTACAGGTCTGTTACACAACAATATACAGTATGAGTGTTACAGGTCTGTTACACAACAATATACAGTATGAGTCTCACAGGTCTGTTACACAACACTATACAGTATGATTGTTACAGGTCTGTTACACAACAATATACAGTATGAGTCTTACAGGTCTGTTACACAACAATATACAGTATGAGTCTTACAGGTCTGTTAACACAACAATATACAGTATGAGTGTTACAGGTCTGTTAACACAACAATATACAGTCATATGAGTGTTACAGGTCTGTTACACAACAATATACAATATGAGTCGTACAGGTCTGTTACACAACAATATACAGTATGAGTGTTACAGGTCTGTTACACAACAATATACAGTATGAGTCTCACAGGTCTGTTACACAACAATATACAGTATGAGTGTTACAGGTCTGTTACACAACAATATACAGTATGAGTCTTACTGGTCTGTTACACAACAATATACAGTAATATATATTATATTATTAATAATAATAATAATCCTGCAGGCTTCTTTGAGGAATCAGATTCTCCCTCTCAAAGGGACGTAGACAAATCTTATAGAGTAGGATCTCTGATATTATAAAAAAAATTCACATTTTTCTCCTACACACACACACACACACGCACGCAGGCACGCATGCACACACGCACACACACACACACACACACACACACACACACACACACACACACACACACACACACACACACACACACACACACATGCACACATTAAATTCAATTCAATTAAAAAAACGTTACACTTTACTTTACACACAAATACACACAAATATAAATTGGTCTTTCTGTCTCTTGAATGAAACACGCTCTGGCATCGTCTGGCAGGTTAACGTCTCCCAGACAGTTGGATTCATTAATGCAACACCTTCCCTTCTCTGCTTCATCCAAGAGGGATTTTGAACACAGACGAGACCCACGGCATAATTATGTGGACTGACATACAGTACACATTTATATATGCAGTGTACTGTACATGTGGCTGAGTTGATGGATCGTCTGCGGACTCTACCTTTAATTAGGACCCAAATGGCTTTCCAATGACTAATTACTGATGCAGCCAACACGTGACAGCTGGTAACAATACCCACGCAGGTTGGATCACCCCGACCCACCCGGGGGGGGGTAGAGAGGAGAAGATAAAATAAGATATAATGTGTCAAAGAATCGCTATGGAATGAAGAGTCAGTGTGGCTGACACTGACGAATTGTCTCAATAATGGGAATCAAATTGGGAGCATCAGAAGGAGAGAGAGGGGGCGCAAGAGGAGAGAGGGGGCGCAAGAGGAGAGAGGGAGGAGAGAGGGGGTGTAGGAGGAGAGAGGGAGGAGAGAGGGAGGAGAGAGGGAGTGTAGGAGGAGAGAGGGAGGAGAGAGGGGGTGTAGGAGGAGAGAGGGAGGAGAGAGGGAGGAGAGAGGGGGTGTAGGAGGAGAGAGGGAGGAGAGAGGGAGGAGAGAGGGGGTGTAGGAGG
>NC_140178.1:103119763-103174763 GCF_963971535.1 Notolepis coatsorum
CCTCTTCCTCTCCTTCTCTTTCAATTCCACCCCACCTTCTTTTTGTACTATGTCTCTCTCTCTCCCTCTCTCTCTCTCTCTCTCTCTCTCTCTCTCTCTCTCTCTCTCTCTCTCTCTCTCTCTCTCTCTCTCTCTCTCTCTCTCTCTCTCTCTCTCTCTCTCTCTCTCTCTCTCTCTCTCTCTCTCTCTCTCTCTCTCTCTCTCTCTCTCTCTCTCTCTCTCTCTCTCTCTCTCTCTCTATTTATTCATAAAGGAACGTTATAACTTCTCTTCCAACAACAAGAGGCTCTCTGGACATCGTGTGGTAATATGATTTCTAACGTGGGAATGATAGCATAGAGAGCAGAGTGTCGTCAACACAAACTAATTTCTAGTCATCGATATCATACGCACATCTCTCAAAACTGTTGTGTCTGTCAGGCTGGAAGGCACACCTCATGTTTCATTCTTATTCCTCGCTCCTGGCCTAAAATATCAAAGTTCCCCACGCCCGCGCCTCTCACTATACACTTACGCCTACGCTGTGGAGTTGATGTGAATACTATAATTAAAATCAATAAAACACTCTATGTCAGGCACAATTGTTGTGGCAAACATACTGTATTTCCATAAATCATACAGAATATGTCATCCACAATATGATCCATAATGGGAACATATCAACTCCAGGGAACATGATGCAAGTGTATATAAATGTTAATTAAAGGGACTGCATTTATATATTGCTTTTATCCAAAGCGCTTTACAACTTATGCCTCACATTCACCCATTCACTCACCATGCAAGGTGCCGACCTGCTCATCGGGAGCAGTGAGGGGTTAAGTGTCTTGCTCAAGGACACTTCGACACGCTGTCGGGAGGAGCCGGAATCAAACCAGGAGCCTTTTTGATGTGACAATCCTGTTAACAGTGCCTCTGACAGCTGTACTGACACCAAAATGGTAAACGGTGCATTTATATAGCAGCTTTTATCCAAAGCGCTTTACAATTAGTTCCTCACATTCACCCATTCACTCACACATTCACACACCGACAGCGGAGGTGACCATGGCAAGGTGCCAACCTGCTCATCGGGAGCAATTAGGGGTTAAGTGTCTTGCTCAAGGACAAGGACATGCTGCTCAGGAGGAGTGGGAATCGAATCGGGAACCTCTGGATTACCAGACGACTGTTCTACCTCCTGAACCACTGAGCCAAAAGTGCTCAAAAAGTCTGTATCCACAACGCCTCTCAAAGTGGGAGTACCAATCCAATGCAGAGTAAACCTCAGTCTGTTTGTTTGACTAAGGTTACGAGGTACTGATCAGACCAAACAGACACTCCTACTCTGGGAACTGCTGTGGCGCGTAGGTACTGCCTGTAAAGTCTGGTAGAAGAGTGAGCATATCCTAGGAACTTCTTCAAAGCTTCACCATCTAAACTCTGGTGGAAGTTAATTACTCTCAAGCACTGGGAGGGACATTGCCGTTTGTAACCCGAAAACAGAGAGGAGTTCTGGCTGGTCCATCATCCCCGCTTCATCCTGGCTCTCTACCCAAAAAAAAAAACGGAAAAACATCCTCTGCCCCTCAAAAAGCAGCTTGTGGTGCCTTCATAACTCTGTCTACTGATACGATTCTCCACACAACATCTTCCCTCTAATCACCCGCTCACAATACTGGCTAGATGAAAACCTCCAGGTCCCCAGTTCATACAATATGTCCCTCAATAACAATGCCAAGGCTTATTCATCACCCCCACAAAAAGCCTGGTAGGCTACTGGGGCTACGATCTTCACTTACACAGAGCCGTCCTTTATTAAAAACAGGGGTTTGGATCAAACAAATGGCCTCTCAGTGGCCGTGATGGAGAACGAGAGAAAGCAAATAGTAAAACGTTGAGCGAGCTGACCTGCACGGCCCGCAGGGCAGCCTGAAAGTTAACCGAAGCAAAGTCATAGTTTCTCACAGTATGAGCTGCGAGCGGCTGTGTATCTAATTGGAAAAAAGAATCCCTAATTAGGAAACATACAGCTCACACATAGGGCCTGAATTATGGAATTATGGAATTATGAAGAAGTAAGCCGCACAATGAAAGCTTGGCACCCTGAGGCTGCCGTGCGGTCGCTGACACGCGGCGGGCAAGAGAAGACCAAGTTCCTTGAAACAAAGCTCTTGCCGTTCCCATTATCTGAAATAAAAAAAATAAAATAAAAATCTAACCCCAACTAACCTTACTGTCATGCACTTGTCCTAATATACTAATCTACACTATAGCACTCAACACTTTGATGAACATTGTTACTCAGCAGCTGATAGAGTTGTGCCCTTCCTGATGACTTGTCGTTCAGAACTTGTAAGTCGCTTTGGATAAAAGCGTCCGCTAAATGACTAAATGTAAATGTTCCCATTTTTTTTGTGTAGGAGCCCATTTAGGAATTGGTTCATTCATATTTCCTATATATTCATGTTTTGATATTTCAATTTGATATTTAGTTTTTTTTTTTTTTTTTTTTTTTTTTTTGGTCTTTTTCCCCCTCCATTTTCCTCCGATTTTCTCCCATCCCAATGTTAGTCGTATGCCAATTCCCAGTCCCTTCCTGGTCGCTGCGCACTTACCCCCCACAGTCAGATCATCTGGGAGAGTGGAGGCTACCACGTGCTTCCTCCGACACACGTCCAGCCAATCACCGCTTCTTTTCACCTGGCAGCGCGGATTCTCATTGAGAGGGCGTAGCGTGTGGGAGGACCACACTATCCCCCTCACGTCCAATCCGCGTTTTAGCGGGCGCCCCGACCGAACTGTAGGAGTCGCTGTTTACAACGACCCGGACCCACCCCGCCAGCTTCTCCCACCCTCTGATACAGCCAATTGTATCAGTGCAGACGGCCAGCCAAGCTGGTGACAACCCCGGAGCTGTGAGCTGGATTCGAACAGGCAAATCCAGCTCAGCTCCGGGGCTGGTGACGAACGCAATCTCCGCTCGGCCACCTAACCGCCCCCTTGATATTTAGTTTTAAAAGATTTGTCATGATTTCATAATTACATTACATAAGATTTTGTTTTGTTTAACCCTTTCACTACCACACTACCAAATGGTTAACCCTTTCACTGCGACAATACAGAAGGCTAACCCTTTCACTGGCACACGACAAAGTGTTAACCCTTTCACTACCACACTACAACGTGTTAACCCTTCACTACCACACTACAGATGGTTGAAAGGTTAACCTTCTGTAGTGTGGTAGTGAAAGGGTTAAAAAGAGACAATGTGTGATACAATTTCTTTTTCTTTATTTTGATGGAAAGGTCATGTGGCTACTTATAGCAGCTGAGTAGGAGCTGATGGAGCTTAGGATAGAAGTGTCATAGTTTTTTACCGTTCGACCTAATGTGTTATTGTTAACTTTAGTTTTATTTAATTAAATTGTAAACTATAATCTTTGTCCTGTCGTTCGTGTTCAAGACTCACCGTTACTCAACCGTACTCTGGCTTCAAGGGTGTTTGATTTCCAGTGTTGGGCAAGTTACTTTAAAAAAGTAACTAGTTACAGTTACTAGTTACTTCTTCAAAAAGTAACTAGTTACAGTTACTAGTTACTTCTTCAAAAAGTAACTAGTTACTTCAGAAAGTAACTATTAAGTTACTTTCAAGCAAAATTTTGCTCAAATGTGACCCGACCTCCACCCCTCTTTAACGGAACATAAAATACATGTGCATGTTCAATTATTTATGATAAATCTAAATATTATAATGAAAACTTAATACAATACATTATTAACATATACAATGTACACAAATCTAAGCTATTTTAATGTTGCTGTGGGACAAAGTGAGACTAGCCTCCAATCAAATGCCATGTATGTATATTATTATAATTACTATGTTTATATAGTGAATCGATACAAATGAAATACCACAATAGATGTTTTGGAATTTTGATATTTATTCAACAGGCCACAACTGGGGAAAATTGAATTATGCTTTTTAAGCACTATACCACAAATAAATAACAAATTAACTTTGTAGTGCAAATAAAACTTCAGACAATTGGTAGATACAGTTTACTGTACTTCCAAGTATGTTCTTCCTCGAAAAAGTAGAAAAGTGTAACAATATGAGGTGCTTTCAATGTAACTGAAAATTGCAATGTATAGCAAAACGAAGGAATCCAAATGTAAACAGGTAATACATAAAAAAAAAAAAACATCTCCATAAAAATACATCTCTTTCTCTGGTCACTAACAATGTGCTTATAAAATGAATATCTTGAAACCAGATACCCTTGCCAGTCCATTCAGAGTTCATCCCAGGAGATATAAAGAGCAGAGGTTACTGACCTCAGCAGCCCTAAAGATTAATATCTTATTATCAGCAGCCCTAAAGCCAGGGCCGCCTGGGAGAAATGCGAGGCCCTGTGCGAGATTTAAACGCGAGCCCCCCCCCCAAAAGGTATAAAAATATATATATATATATATATATATATATATCATTTTTAATTTTTTTTTCATACAGTCAACATATTCGTAAATAATAGCGCTGCCCGAGGCTGGGCATGATACAGTCAACATATAGCAAGAGAGAGAGCGAGAGAGAGCTCCCGTTCTACAGTCAATATACAGTGTACAGAGAGAGAGACACATTGGAAAGAAATTTAAATGCTATTTGGCCCTAAACAGAGAGTACACAGTGGCAGAATACCTGAGCACTGTGACTGAAGATCCTTGACTAGGTACAGACTCAGCGAGCACAGCCTAGCCATCGAGAAAGGCCGCCATAGGCAGACTGTGTGTGTTAGAAAGAGAGAGAGAGAGAGAGAGAGAGAGAGAGAGAGAGAGAGAGAGAGAGAGAGCATGTGTGTTAGAGAGAGAGCATGTATGAGAGAGATAAGCAAAGATGACCCCCTAAAGCAGGGGTAGGCAACCCTAGGCACGCGTGCCTGCATAGGCACGCGGGGGCATTTGCATAGGCACAGGGGGCAGCATTAAAAAAAAAAAAAAAATGAAAATTATATATATATATTTTTTTTGCTTTGAAATATTATAGTGAAATATTTTGCACTGTTGTCGCATTTATCTTGTTGAAATCCTCCCACAGGTTCTTTTTACTACCACATATTTAATTGAGACCCTTTATTTGTTTATTATTTCAATGTAGCTGGAAATACATTGCTACATCATTCAGTAACATTTGCAGAGCCTTATAACAAAAACATTATTACGGTCACCATTGTGACCAGTGGGATTAATCAACAAATTGTATTATTTATTTTTCTATTTCATTGAACATTGCACATGTTAAAAGCATTTTTTTTTACTCAAAATGTGAGTATTACCAAGTCAACTTGTGTTCTTAAAACAATGACAATAAACATAGTTTTATTAGGTTGAAATAATGTGGTTGTGTACTTATTTGTCTGTTAACTTATTATGGATTGAAAACTGAAAACCTTAATGCACAGTAACTGAACTCAATATTTTTAAGTTCTGGTAACTTATTATTATATATTTTTTTACAGTGTAGTCTTGCGATCAATCAAAACTTATTTACACGATATACCTCACATTCACCCTCCATTCACATCCTGGTGTTCTCCTGGTGTTCTCCATTAGGCCTGTAGGTGGAGCTATGACAGCACACGTACAGTACACACACCAATGGTGTGTGATGTGTCCAAAAATGAATGGGCAAATGTGAGTGAAATGGTCGCACTGTATGCAGCTGTTTGTCTGCATTGCATCCCCCCCCCAACTCAGATTTAGGGTTGATACAACCATCATAATAATATTGTTAATAATAACAATAATGATGTAATAATGTAAAAATTATCATTAAAAAGACCTGATTATGAGAAAAAATAATTACGATGCATGGAATATTGTTGAGGCACACTAGTTACAACTATATTTCAAACAGGCACTCCATGTCAAAAAGGTTGCTGACCCCTGCCCTAAAGGATATTCAACTTTTAATGAAAGAACAAAACAGAAGGAAAAGATAACTTCACAAAGGCAACATGAATATACATAGATCCAAAAGGACAAAGATCAACACTTAAATCCAAAGAGAAGAGGGTCTATACCAGAGAAAACAAAGCAGCAAGGAGCCAATGGCCGACAGCTAAAGGCTAGCCAGGTAGGCTACTGACACCAGGCCACACACAGCTTTGGCCAACGGCCCAACGATACCCAAGCTACACAAACGACCAAGACAATGAATTCACACACAGCACATGTCGTATCTCCAAATGTTGTGAAGTAACATATGTTTTGCCTGGAAAAAAACATCGTTATTAACAAAACATTCGGGAGGGGAAGGAAGGAAGAGTGGGGTAATGTCATGACATTTTCATTAATCTTACCTGCACCAAGGAACGCAGGGCGAAAGGCCGCAACACAGGTCTCCACGTTGACGAAAGGCCTCTCGCTGTCGGGACAAAAATAAGCTATGGCCAGAGCCTTGTCATGGTGCAGGCCCGACTACATCTTCTGTCAAAGATGATGTCGTAGTCAGAGTGCCAGAACCCCCTGCTATTCTCACGGCTAATGTCAATGGTCGTAGCACAAGCTAACAGCTAACTCAAGGCTAACTGATAGCATCAAACGAACGTTCCCAGCCGAGCGCAGCCGGCAGCTAACGTCGTAGCTAAACAGCTAACTGGCTAACAGTTAGCTCAACCAGGCTATCGCTAACCATTAGCTAACGCAGAAGCAAGCTATGCGGCTACATACAGGTGCTGACACCAGGCCACACACCGTTAGCTACTAGTAGTACTACAACAACTAGTCGGCCAGTTTAGCTCCAGAGAGAGAGAGAGAGAGAGAGAGAGAGAGAGATGTCCACGGCGGGAATAAAATAGAGTTAATAGAATAGGTTAAAAACTCACCAAACGTCCAAGAGGATGGAGACAACCGCGTGGAGTTGACGAAGTTCATCTGCCAAACGACCATCCTCTTCATCTTGGCTGCATGCGCTCCCTCTAGGTTAGCTAACGCTAGTTAGCCTTTAGCTAAGCTAGCTACTAGCCGACATCATCATGGCTATATCCCGACTGCATCATGACAAGGCTCCGGCCATATGTCCCGCCAGCGAGAGGCCTTTCGTCAACGTTCCTTGGTGACCGACCGACTGATAATGACCGACCTCTTCGTCTTGGCTGGCATAACTAAGCATAATAGTCAAAAGCTGCACGCGCGAAATAGTCAAACGCAGCTGACTCACGCCGGCGTACTACACATGATGTAAGTAACCACTCCCTTCGTTGAAACCAATAGTATGTCTGCTGCAGAGCCCCAGAGCTCCAATAGTGAGTATGTCACTGCAGACCCAGGAACAACCCAGATAGCAAAAAATGAGTGAATCAACGTTGAAATAGGGTTCAGCAGAAATATTGAATCTATGTTGAAGCCTGACATCTAAATTATATAGATCGTTGTCTATGACCCTAACGTTGAATCAACGTTAGGTGTCAACCATAGCTGATACTATATCAATGTTGATTCAACCATCATCTAAATGGTAATATACATGCACATTTTAGTTGATTTTATATTGAATCAATGTTAGACATCAATGTTTATTCAACCATAATCTAAATGGTAATCTACATGCACATTTTAGTTGATTTTATATTGAATCAATGTTAGACATCAATGTTTATTCAACCATAATCTAAATGGTACTCTACTTGTACATTTGTAACTTGTACATCTACTTGTAACTTGTAAAGTTAAGGAATCAATACTGATTAATGTACATTTTACATTAAAATATTGCTGCTGATATGTATACATCATAACATTACATGTTTTTTTCCTGCTGTTAAACACACTATTGTTAAATAAATAATAATACAATTCTTATATGACCATATTTCCAAAAATGTGTGAACAAAAATGACAACATGGCTTTAATATGAAAATAAATTTTTTTCTAGGGTATCAGAACTTAGTGACTAAAACTTTTTACAAAAAACAAACAGGCTTTCATTAACAATATAGCCACTGACAGAATAGTGACACACATATTGTGTGTGGTGAGCACACGCATTCATGCACAACGAAGACAAGATTGCAATCATTTTAACTATAAACTTATGAGCTCAAAGTATGAGCTCACTACTGACTGAAATGTCCAACAAAAAGCATCAATTGTCAAATAACTAGACACATTAACATTAACTAGACTAGATGTTTGAGGAAATTAGAAAGGGAACAACAACTTAACCCTTGTGTCTGATCAGATTCGTATTTGTTTGATAACTTTGCAGTGATGAGCCAACATAATATGTGGCATAATCTTTTAATTATCTTGTATTTTTTGTTTTACTCTTCATAAATTGTTTATTCCACTTCAGCCCGATCATAACCACCACATATTCTTTTTTTTGTCATATTTAACAACTCTTTTCAGAAAAGTGGGAGTATTTCATTACAAAAATAATATAAAAAATGGTTATGATCAGGGCTGAAGTTGAATAAAATATTTATGGAAAAGAAAGTGGGAAATTATTTCAACATAATCTTTTTATGGAGTTTTTCAATTTAGTCCCCTAATAAGAGTATAATATTTTAGTTTTCAGACACAAGGGTTAAATATAAACAATGGCATAGGATTTGAATTTAAACACAGTGGAGCTTAGATGATCTACAGTTGTCCACGACTTATCCTCCAAGGCATCTGCTATATAATAATCTTCAGATTTACTTAAGTGTTATTAGTAGGTTACAGCAGTAAGCATTAGTTTGCTCAGTCAATTATGGCCAATTCGTTTTATATTGTTTAATACAGTTAAATAAATAGATAAATGAAAAGCAATTTTTTTTGGATTACCCCCCCCCCCCCTGTACCGAAAATAATACCGAACCGTGTCTTCAAAACCGAGGTACGTACCGAACCGTGGATTTTGTGTACCGTTACACCCCTAATGTTTCTATAACTCTCTCCCATATAACTCTCTCCCATACCCTTAACACCAACCGCTGAAGTGCCCTTGAGCAAGGCACTAAACCCCCAACTGCTCCAGTGGAGTTGCTCAGTGGCCAACAGTGTCAGACTGTGGTTGTACTGGGGCCTAACAAAATTAATAGTTGGTTTCAGGTTGGTTGTCAGTTTGGCCATGGGTAGGTAGGGAATTTATTTTATTTTATTTTTTTATTTTATTCTTTCCCACGGCGACTATGGATAGGGAATTTCTTTATTTAATTAAAATGTTCACAACAACATGGATGCATGTACTCTGCCAGCATGTTTAATATCCATAATACTAAATGTTTGACTAAGATTTCTATGAAACTTTATAAAAAAAAAAAAAAAAAAACGTTTTTTTTTTTTTTTTATAATTTTTTCTAAAAACTCATAAAATATATTGGGTCGCACCTAAATCGGCAGGGTCGGTCGGCAACCTGAAACCAACTATTAATTTTGTTAGGCCTGGGCAGCTCCCAGGTGTGAATGGAACTCTGTGAATGTGAAGCAGGGCGTAGCTGAAAAAGAGCATCTGTGCTCAGCGAACCTACCCTGGGTAAATAAAGGTTAAAATTAAAAATAAATAAAATAAACACTGCAAGAACAGGCTGAAGCATAAGTCATTCAAGTAGATGCCGTCCATGGAAGAACAGTGTCCAGGGTAATTCCTTGTACTGTATGAACCAGGGAAACAGTGTGCTGGGGTACCCTAAGTTTGACTCTGGTTCGCTTGACAATTAAGTTTGGGTCACTTCGGTTCCAAGAACAGGCTGAAGCAGCATATTCAAGTAGATGCCGTCCATGGAAGAACAGTGTCCATCAGGGTAATTCCTTGTACTGTATGAACCAGGGAAACAGTGTGTGCTGTGCTGTGCTGGGGTAGCTGTGCTGTGCTGGGGTACCCTAAGTTTGACTCTGGTTCGCTTGACAATTAAGTTTGGGTCACTTCGGTTCCAAGAACAGGCTGAAGCAGCATAAGTCATTCAAGTAGATGCCAGGGTAATTCCTTGTACTGTATGAACCAGGGAAACAGTGTGTGGTGTGCTGTGCTGTGGTACCCTAAGTTTGACTCTGGTTCGCTTGACTTAAGTTTGGGTCACTTCGGTTCCTTGAGATGCCTCCCTCCCGGTCTGGCGCATAACGAAGCCACTTCTTGACAGTTTCGCTGTAGTCCTGGTCGGTCAGCTTGGGGTCAAACTGTCGAGCAGCAGCTGATAGACACAAAAATAAAAAAGGGAGGAAGAGAGGTGGGTGAGATGATGTACGAGCACCCGGCCCTCACTTCACACGAGTGCGATTTTTTTTAATCACTCAATTACTCACTCTGTAGGTCTACAGTAACAAGCTACAGTCAGCATCCAGTTAGACTGGACAGGAAAGAGAATTAAGCAATCGCAATACAATGTGTATCCATGCACCTCTAAAGCTCACCATTTCCATTTCCATTTGCAACAGCATTTGCAATTATATTCTGAATCACCAGCATCACCACCGCACTACCTAAACTTAACCTATGAAGTAGTTTGCAGGGGAGGAAGCTCACCAAACATGCAGGCTTGTAGTGTGGTGTGCTTGAATGGCTTCTTGCTTTCTGAACAACGCTTGTCTTTCTTTCCAGCCCAGTTGAACCCACTGGCCAGGGCGTTGGTCATAGCAGTTTTCAACATCAGTCTGATCAGGTTCTCTGAATTGGTGCCTCCTACCAGAGCCAGGCGAGAAATCTAAATCAGAGAGAAGAAAATGAAGGCCCTGCGTTAGAAACAGCATAACGTTTATTTTATGAACACAGAGCAACCAACTTGTTTATACACACACTTTATGCATGCACTGATATTCCAGCCCATGCCAGTCATTAGGTTTAACCACATTAACCCTCCTGTCCATATGTAAACGGTATATTTGAACAATTTCAAAACGTTTCATAAATAGCAGATATACAAGCTCTAACACGTTTTGAACTAGAAAGTGCTAAACACATTTTTCCCCTGAACAAGACCACACTGAAACAATCTACATTTGATAAATGAATGCAGTTCAATAAATTACCATCTTTTGACGGACTGATTGCTCCATCAGTAATGATTCTGCCTCATTGAAGTCTTGTTCACTGGCGATTGGCAGCTGGAAGGGGAGCATAGTGGTTGTGGTGGCCACCCCGTGTCCCCTGGTCCCACCAGATATGTTGCCCTCAGCCAACTCGGTCTTGATGAACTGCACATCTCTGGATAGATCCTTCACCACAACAAGTAATTCAGCAAGCATTGAATTCATCTTCTGGATGGTAAGGTCTTCAGAAGAAGAGTTAAAATCATTAAGTGAGAAATAAAAATAAGCAGCAAATCACACGAGGAATTACACCATGTCCAATAGACTTGCCTTTCATAAGCTGCCCGTCATCGCCGGCCATCTGTCTACGCTGTGAAACACCAGATTGCCCTGAGCTGTGTCCTGACATTGCTGTAGAAACAAAATCATAGTTATATATTTCACTAGTTTGACTGCATTGGATCAAACTGGTGGTAGTTCCCTCTAAAATGGCATACCATTTTGTGCATGTTGTGAGAGACCAGGGGGACTGTAGTATTGCCCCGAGCTGCATCCCGACATCCCTGTAGAAACAAATCATTATATTTAAAAATACAAAATCTGACTTGTCAGTCAAATTAACATACATGTCACAATCACTAACACCGGTTCCTGACAGGCAGCAAGCGAGCGAACTGGAGACGAAATCGCACACGACACTGTCCTGATATGACGCAGCGCGTGTCCGAGTGTGTGTTACCTGGATTCTCGACCAATAAAAAGTGTTTAGGGGCGGGACTCGGCCGCGTAATCGCTCAACTAGAGACACAGCGAGCGAATATTTGAGGGGTGAACGACATCGCTGCTCAGTTCACTGTCGCTCGCGGCAGGTCAGGATAGTCTGATTGAAACGAATACATTTTAATCACTTTTTCTCGCTCGCTCGCGTCGCTCTATGTCAGGAAGGGGTGTAAGGAGTTGTATCCCCGTCTCTCAAAACACTGTTACTGAAAGAGTACAGTATCATACCACTACTTGCACTTTGTCGATCTTGCAGCTGCTGGACATGTGAGGCCTGCTGCTGCTGGTGATACTGAACAATATCAAATCCTGGCATCTCGGCTGAAACACAGTAGGAAATACACAAAGTTATTAGCAAATGACGCTATTGTAATCCCCCATGTGAGAAAATGTTTGATTTCCATTCAGCTGATTTCATGTGCACTGCCAAATACTACTTTAATAAAAATATCAAAGACAATGCGAGACAATACAGATATTTTAAACATGCCAGAATATTATGTTATGAGATTGCTTGATAACTCACCATTATGTTGAGTTAGCGATTGCCGGTAGTTGCTAGTAACCAGATCTACAAAGGGGAAATGTAAAATAAGTTGCGACTCAAACATGGTGGAAATTGTGCTCAATATAAAAGCATTATGTACAACTACACATTTTTATTGTGACATTGCTTGCAAGTTGTGAAGGCTTTGAATTTTTGTAGTGGGCTGGCATGCACATTGTAAACATGTATTCTGTTGCATGCATGATGCCAGCGACCTGCCAGCCATCTCCTCACAAGAACACAGATATGGGTTCACTTACTGTTATTTGGATCAGGAGTCTGCAACAAATCTAAATAGCTGTAGATCCTGCCACCATCCAAAGAATCTAAAAAAGGTAAGCCAGGGTGAGAATTGAAGATGCTACAAATCATGTTTAAACAGTCATCTAGTTGGCATTTTAACATGCATAGCAACATACCATTCATTGTAGGGTCTTGGCCAACAACTGGAGGGTTGACGTATCTTAGCGCCTTACGAGACCGGCTCGATTTTGGAGTCTGTCCTACAACATATTTTAGTTGGCATGTTATTCACAATGTATATATTTTGGGCCAACTATAGAATAACTGCAAGAAATGCAGAAGTCCAATCAAATTAAAATGCTCAATTTGTCGGTACATGGTCAGACTAATTTGTTTAACTGTTTATTATTATTATTAACTGTAGCCATTTCCAAAGTGCCTATATAAAATAAATGCATTGCATCAATACCTGGGAAACCCACATCAGGTGCTTTGGCAAAACGTTTTCTTTTGGCGTCGCCACTCGAGTCAGAGTCCGAGTGCACATACTGCTGATTTGGCCTAAAAAAAAGTATATATATACACACATATAAATAAATGTAGTTATGATACTACGTTTATTAGTCAAGGCTAAAGTCTGAATACATAGGCCCTCAGGCCACTGTGTGTTATCCTTTTAGCACTACTTGCAACTACAACAGCAGTGCCATTATTTACAACACCCTAGGGAGAGTTGTCCCTTTAACAAAGTGAACACTGTACCTGGATCTTCTTTTTTGGCGGAGATCTCCTTCGTCCTCAGATTCAATTTCAGAGGTTGGACACATAGTTGAGGTGTACTTGGTCTCTCGTTTTTTGGCCTCATCATGGGTCTCTGGAAAGAGCAGAGAGAAAATGACAATTAACATATCTGCAGTCCAGTGTTTAACGAAAAAATATATGTACCTCTTATCATATGTGCATCGTCACAATTTGCGTCCTCACTTTTTGTGTATGTGTTGCACGAAATACTCACCACACGTAGTAGTAAGCTCACGTACATCCTTATAGGGGATCCATTTATCATCTGGTTGCAGTCCATCTCGAAGGGCTTTTGTGAGCTTTATGTGTTTAGGGGGCCATAACACAGTCTGGTCTTTAGCATTAAACCAGCTCCCTAGAACTACTGCTGTCCCACCATTTGGGAACTGTACAACTGACCACAGCACCACCTCACCATTCATATTCAAAGGGCTGAAATGAGAATTTACGGTACTCATAATGATCTCTCCTTACAAGCCATTCCCATACCGTCCTAAACTAATATAATCCAGCCTTATTTCTGTCTGTAGTCGTCGGTGTAGGTTATCCAGTGTACATATCCACACGGTCCTCGTCTAGGGCTCCTCGGGTGAAAGCGCCAGGGTAAGCAGCCCAGCCTGGATAAGCACACTAGCTGGTACGAGGAAACGTTGGTAATGCTGGTCACTGTAGAACGGTAGCCGCACGATACACTATACATAATAGACTAATAATAATAGAATAGGTCGAACTCAACGATACAGCTTTAAACTCTGACACTTCAGCTATCAATTTGCACGCGGTCTCAAGGCTCTATTTTGGGGCAAAACGGGCACACTTCACAGCACGTTGTATCGTGGTGAAGGCTTCAACTTATTGGGGTAACTAACTGCTGTATCCACCTGAAACGTATTTATACGTAAAGGTGAATAATCTATAGTACCAGCCTTATTTCTGTCTGTAGTCGTCGGTGTAGGTTATCCAGTGTACATATCCACACGGTCCTCGTCTAGGGCTCCTCGGGTGAAAGCGCCAGGGTAAGCAGCCCAGCCTGGATAAGTACACTAGCTGGTACGAGGAAACGTTGGTAATGCTGGTCACTGTAGAACGGTAGCCGCACGATACACTATACATAATAGACTAATAATAATAGAATAGGTCGAACTCAACGATACAGCTTTAAACTCTGACACTTCAGCTATCAATTTGCACGCGGTCTCAAGGCTCTATTTTGGGGCAAAACGGGCACACTTCACAGCACGTTGTATCGTGGTGAAGGCTTCAACTTATTGGGGTAACTAACTGCTGTATCCACCTGAAACGTATTTATACGTAAAGGTGAATAATCTATAGTACCAGCCTTATTTCTGTCTGTAGTCGTCGGTGTAGGTTATCCAGTGTACATATCCACACGGTCCTCGTCTAGGGCTCCTCGGGTGAAAGCGCCAGGGTAAGCAGCCCAGGCTGGATAAGCACACTAGCTGGTACGAGGAAACGTTGGTAATGCTGGTCACTGTAGAATGGTAGCCGCACGATACACTATACATAATAGACTAATAATAATAGAATAGGTCGAACTCAACGATACAGCTTTAAACTCTGACACTTCAGCTATCAATTTGCACGCGGTCTCAAGGCTCTATTTTGGGGCAAAACGGGCACACTTCACAGCACGTTGTATCGTGGTGAAGGCTTCAACTTATTGGGGTAACTAACTGCTGTATCCACCTGAAACGTATTTATACGTAAAGGTGAATAATCTATAGTACCAGCCTTATTTCTGTCTGTAGTCATCGGTGTAGGTTATCCAGTGTACATATCCACACGGTCCTCGTCTAGGGCTCCTCGGGTGAAAGCGCCAGGGTAAGCAGCCCAGCCTGGATAAGCACACTAGCTGGTACGAGGAAACGTTGGTAATGCTGGTCACTGTAGAACGGTAGCCGCACGATACACTATACATAATAGACTAATAATAATAGAATAGGTCGAACTCAACGATACAGCTTTAAACTCTGACACTTCAGCTATCAATTTGCACGCGGTCTCAAGGCTCTATTTTGGGGCAAAACGGGCACACTTCACAGCACGTTGTATCGTGGTGAAGGCTTCAACTTATTGGGGTAACTAACTGCTGTATCCACCTGAAACGTATTTATACGTAAGGTGAATAATCTATAGTACCAGCCTTATTTCTGTCTGTAGTCGTCGGTGTAGGTTATCCAGTGTACATATCCACACGGTCCTCGTCTAGGGCTCCTCGGGTGAAAGCGCCAGGGTAAGCAGCCCAGCCTGGATAAGCACACTAGCTGGTACGAGGAAACGTTGGTAATGCTGGTCACTGTAGAACGGTAGCCGCACGATACACTATACATAATAGACTAATAATAATAGAATAGGTCGAACTCAACGATACAGCTTTAAACTCTGACACTTCAGCTATCAATTTGCACGCGGTCTCAAGGCTCTATTTTGGGGCAAAACGGGCACACTTCACAGCACGTTGTATCGTGGTGAAGGCTTCAACTTATTGGGGTAACTAACTGCTGTATCCACCTGAAACGTATTTATACGTAAGGTGAATAATCTATAGTACCAGCCTTATTTCTGTCTGTAGTCGTCGGTGTAGGTTATCCAGTGTACATATCCACACGGTCCTCGTCTAGGGCTCCTCGGGTGAAAGCGCCAGGGTAAGCAGCCCAGCCTGGATAAGCACACTAGCTGGTACGAGGAAACGTTGGTAATGCTGGTCACTGTAGAACGGTAGCCGCACGATACACTATACATAATAGACTAATAATAATAGAATAGGTCGAACCAGCTCTCTAGAACTACTGCTGTCCCACCATTTGGGAACTGTACAACTGACCACAGCACCACCTCACCATTCATCTTCAAAGGGCTGAAATGAGAATTTACGGTACTCATAATGATCTCTCCTTACAAGCCATTCCCATACCGTCCTACAAAGCCAAAGTGCACTACACACATTGCATTTTTGAAGCATTTAAAGGAAAACTCCAACATTTTGTGAAATTAGCTTATTTGACATCTTCCCTGGAGTTATAAGAAGATACATACCTTTTTCGTCTCTCTGCATGCATTGGGCTTAGGGAATGCCTGGACAGTTAGCCTAGCTTAACTTCATCACTGGAAGTGGGGCAGACATCTAACCTAGTTCACTACAGTCAGGAAATATACTCCAAATACAATCAAAATACAACTCCCAAACGTTCCCGTAAACATGTTGTGACCTGTGTATTTACCACGTCTCCCAGTCACACAAGTCACACAAGTCTCCAAGTCACACAAGTCTCCCAGTCACACAAGTCTCCAAGTCACATGAGTCACACAAGTCTCCAAGTCACAAGTCACACAAGTCCAAGTCTCCAAGTCACACAAGTCACACAAGTCACACAAGTCTCCAAGTCACACAAGTCACACAAGTCTCCAAGTCACACAAGTCTCCAAGTCACACAAGTCACACAAGTCCAAGTCACACAAGTCACACAAGTCCAAGTCTCCAAGTCACACGAGTCACACAAGTCTCCAAGTCACACAAGTCACACAAGTCACACAAGTCTCCAAGTCACACAAGTCACACAAGTCTCCAAGTCACACAAGTCTCCAAGTCACACAAGTCACACAAGTCCAAGTCACACAAGTCACACAAGTCCAAGTATCCAGGTCACACGAGTCACACAAGTCTCCAAGTCACACAAGTCACACAAGTCACACAAGTCACACAAGTCACACAAGTCCAAGTCACACAAGTCACACAAGTCTCCAAGTCACACAAGTCACACAAGTCTCCAAGTCACACAAGTCACACAAGTCACACAAGTCACACAAGTCACACAAGTCCAAGTCACACAAGTCACACAAGTCACACAAGTCTCCAAGTCACACAAGTCTCCAAGTCACACAAGTCACACAAGTCACACAAGTCCAAGTCACACAAGTCACACAAGTCTCCAAGTCACACAAGTCACACAAGTCTCCAAGTCACAAAAGTCTCCCAGTCACACGAGACTCATGTGACTGGGAGACTCGTGTGACTTGTGTGACTGGGAGACGGGGTAAACACACAGGTCACAACATGTTTACAGGAACGTTTGGGAGTTGTATTTGGAGTATATTTCCTGACTGTAGTGAACTAGGCTAGATGTCTGCCCCACTTCCAGTGATGAAGTTAAGCTAGGCTAACGGTCCAGGCGTTCCCTAAGCCCAAAGCATGCAGAGAGACGAAAAAGGTATGCATCTTCTTGTCCAACTCCAGGGAAGATGTTAAATAAGCTAATTTCACAAAATGTTGGAGTTTTCCTTTAAGCGTTTCAATTGGCCAGCCAAACATGTTATCTGTGTACATGTAATATTGTACTAATTGTGTATTTATTAATGAGGTAAGTTATGCCCCGAAATCCGACGTTAGAGTCAGTGTGTCAATATAGTTACTGCACTTTAGCTTTGTAGGGCAGTATGGTTATGCTGTTAAATGAAGTAGTGGTATTGCAATGGCACCATCTCCGTCTGGAGAGAGAAGACATTTGCGCTTGATATAGCGAAGTTTACCTATCCCTATATCTTCTTGCAAGCCACTGACCTTGTATGTACCAATGTATGATGATTCACAGGGATACATGTAGTATGGCTGTTTGTGTCTGTACTTTCTGTAAATTATATATACCTCTTCCTCTGATTTAAGAATATTCTCTACTAATGCAAATCCATCTCCAACCTCAATACAATTGTCTCCTTTCTTTGTGGACAAAGTAAACCGATGAGTGGAGACCTTCCTGTACTGTTGTGAAGAAGTAAACTGTGGGGGGACAGGCCCATCAGTGTGAATATTACGCAAAATTGGATCATCTGTGGGACATGGGGATCCAACATGTGGAATTTCAGACAACCTTTTCACTACCTGTTGTAGAGGCTGATGTGGCTTGCGTAGAAGATGCTTAATTTGTCCAAGATAGTTCTCAAAAGGGAATCCTGAGATATTATCTAGAGTGCCAAACTTCCTGTATTCCTCAGCCAAATGAATAAGCTGGTGTACATTGTACACAATTTCACCTCTTCCATACACTGTCCCAAAGTGTTCAACAAAAGAAACCATCAACTTGTGCGCAAAGGCCAACATTTCCTCAGAAATACTAGGGGACAGCAACAAGTACATTCCAACAGAAAACAACATGAAGTTGTCATACAGCTCACTGGGGAGGGAATCCTTCAAAACAACAGGACCCCAATACAACATGAAGGATCGCAACTCAGTAGCTTTCCAGCGATCTAACTCTGACAGTTCCCTTGGTTTACGGTTAAATTCACAAGGCATGTAGGGACGTAGCTTTAGCAGTTTACCTGAAATGGCTTGTACAGTTTTGGAAGGGACCCTTGTTGCCAAATTCTTCCCCTTTAACCATATATTAAGCAGTTTCCTTGTAACTCCGAGACAACAGAGATGCATGTAATCAGTTGGAAACATAGAAACCATCTTAACTAAACCTGTTAAAGGGCTCGTCCCATTGTGATGTGCCTCATCAACCATGTCTGAGAAACTGGAGTCTGTCCTAAGTCTGACTTTTGTTTCAGGGTATGTCATTTTATTTCTCCATACACCCTCCTGAAAACACTTGTCACAACCAGAATAGCCATTAAATGCCTTGGTCTGCTTAATATAAGCTCTAGCCGGGGCATCACAAATGAAAGAAGAAATCTGTACATCAAATTGCTTGTCATTATAAATAATGCCATTAGACAGTACATTCTGAAGATCTTTGACAAACTGCTCTAGGTACTCAAAAACACTCTTTGGCTTGCTGAGACCACAAAAAATGCCAACAACAAATGGGGACTTTGTGTAGTCACATTTGAGACTTCCAAGTATGGGCCAAAACTGAAGTTTAGAACTTTTGAATAAAGGTAAACCATCTATATTAAACTGTAAATTAAGAGTTGTCAGAGTTGCCGGTAAAATCAAACATGCCAACCGTGAAAGCACCCCTTTGACTAAACCAAAATGATAGTATTCTCCCCCTTCAATCTTAGTGGTAGGCACATGTTTTTGTGTTCCTAGCAATGTTCTTCCATCTTTAGGAAGGGTGGGGTGAAACATCTTCAAAAAGGACAGCAAAGATGATAGTGCAACCAGAGAGACTGAATAGGATGTTGCCCAATATTTTAAACTTGTCATGAGGAAATCTTCATTATGCTCATCACTGTCAAAGACATGTTCAGGTTCAATTTCGTCATCCCCAGCTATACTTTCAAAATGTGCATTTGACTCACCTGGTGAGTCAATATTTTCACTTTGATCACTGATAGTTAGTGGTCTGTTTAGTGGCAAGTCTGAAGTTGATAAATCTAGTGGCAAGTCTGATCTAGTTGTTAAATCTAGTGGCAAGTCTGTCTTTGGTAAATCGAGCAGGCACTCAGTATAGGCTGTGACAGGATCTGTGTTCTCTAAAGAGTGATGGTTTGTCCTTGAATTAGCAGCAACAATTAACTTATAATCAGTGAGGATAGCCTGCTCTGTCTCTCTCACTAATTTGTTGACTCTACGTCTTTTAGCCCGAGAATAAGATGACATAGTGATGAGGTGCTGTAGTAATGGTACATAAATTGTGCTATTTACTTGGCTAGAACAGGTCTTTGCTTCAATTGCTGCAACGTGCGGCTTCTTGAAACTGGTACGTGATTCTGGAAAAATAAAGAAAAAAGAGAGGAGGGTCGACATTAATGTGCTGCATTGCAATGTGCAGGGTGAAACGCTTGCATAATTCTACATTTTGATCAATATCAAGAGAGTCCATTATTATATTATTGTTATATTGTTCATTAGAAAATACCATGTATATAACCAAACGTCTAACTATATAGTCAATGTAATGGTACATACATTGTGCTATTTACTTGGCTAGAACAGGTCTTTGCTTCAATTGCTGCAACGTGCGGCTTCTTGAAACTGGTACGTGATTCTGGAAAAAGAAAGAAAAAAGAGAGGAGGGTCGACATTAATGTGCTGCATTGCAATGTGCAGGGTGAAACGCTTGCATAATTCTACATTTTGATCAATATCAAGAGAGTCCATTATTATATTATTGTTATATTGTTCATTAGAAAATACCATGTATATAACCAAACGTCTAACTATATAGTCAATGTAATGGTACATAAATTGTGGTATTTACTTGGCTAGAACAATTAAGTCTCAAACAGCCTGCAAACTACCTGGCGTTCTATCGCCATGCTCTAAGACAAACTCTAACCTTAACCAACTTAGAAAGAGTGCAAGGGGAGATGAAGCATATAGCGATATAAACATAGTCATAGCATCAAATTAGTATTTAGATAAGCCACAGAAAAAAATCACGTTATAAAAATAAGCAGTTTCTAAGAAAAAACGATTTGTTATGTGAAGCGCTTTATCAACATGGGCGCCGCCGTCGCGGTGCATTTAGCTAGCTGGCTACCTAGCCGCAGCCGGGATTCAAAGCCAACTAACCGGCTAACCCAGCTCGCTAAATACTGCATGTAGCTAGCAGAACTGTAAAATTAGTTTGAACAGCCATACAAAAAGAAACACGCGGCCCCGTTGTTGTCTGGTAGGCAACGTTGCATTTACGGATCCACGTGTTTACTAGGCCAGCTAGCGCATGCTTCCTTGACTACTTCCTGTTCACCCAATAAGCATGCTTTTGATTGGCTGAGTCGCACAACGTCATTCAGTACCAACGCACGCAATTGGACCACGCAATTTCTAATCGTTGGCGCTATAATATTTACATCGAAATAACTTAAACAACCGTACGATTCCACTTGCACACTCTCCAGAGTTATATTAAGCACACGCTACGAATATTCATGAATATTTATCTTAGTTGACGTATATATATATTTACCTACCAAACTGCAGCATATCACATGCACAACGCCGTCAAGATCCACTGGTGCACACTCACAATAACGTTATTTTTCACAGAACACAGTTAAGATAAAAGTAATATAGCCAAAACTTACTGTAAAGCACTCAGTAGAATCAAATCCGGGGGGAACCAGACGTGCTGTTCTGAACAGCAGTTCACATTGAGAGATCGAGTGCTCAGCTGCATGCTGGGACGTACGTCTGTTTAAATTGGGGGGGGGGGATTCGGGCCAACGTAATGACGACAAACAGCATATACGTTGAACAGCATCCGTTGATTCAACATTTATTAGATATTGGCATTTCAATCATTAAAATGCAACCACAAAACAATATTGATTCAATGATATGTTTTCAACAATAGTCAATTGCTTTAGCGGTTAATGGGTGATTCAACATCAATCGTCGACCTTAACCAAAAAGCAAGCATTGTGACCATAAATCAACATTGAATTAACACCTTTTGCTATCTGGGAAGTCAGACACATTCTACAAACGTGTCTAATGTGAAATATATAAGCATATAAGCAAAACTAGATTTTAGGTCTGTGATGAAAAAGGGCCTCGCGGGAAGGGGGGCCTCGCAAAAAAAAAAAAAAAAAAATTATTTATTTTTTTGCGAGGCCCCCCTTCCCGCGAGGCCCTGTGCGACCGCACTTCTCGCACACCCCCTGAGGCGGCCCTGCCTAAAGCTTCATATCTCATTCTCAGGAAACCTAAAGCTTCTTATCCTTTTCTCAGGAAACCTAAAGCTTCTTATCCTTTTATCAGGAAACCAAATATAAACAGGTAATACATCTCCATAAAAATAAATCTCTTTCTCTGGCCATTGTTGACAATCTCACTTCAAGAGGCTGCAGCCAGCCAATACATCTAAATTAAATTATGCTTTTTAAGCACTATACCACAAATAACAAATTTACTTTGTAGTGCAAATAAAACTTCAGACAATTGGTAGATACAGTATACTGTACTTCAAGTATTTTCTTCCTCGAAAAAGTAGAACAGTGTAACAATATGAGGTGTTTTCAATGTAACTGAAAAGTGCAATGTATAGCAAAACGAAGGAATCCAAATGTAAACATGTAATACATAAAAAAAAAAATACATCTCCATAAAAATACATCTCTTTCTCTGGTCACTGACAATGTGCTTATAAAATGAATATCTTGAAACCAGATACCATTGCCAGTCCATTCAGAGTTCATCCCAGGAGATATAAAGAGCAGTTTCTACGTCAAATGTATACTTCTTTTATGGACTCTTTTCGTATCACAAACAGTACTGTATTTGCAAATCTGGTATGTCATAAATGTATAGATGTAGCAGTACTGTCTATCTGTATGTCATATATGTTACGATGAATTGAAAATGGGGGACCCTGATGTAAACAAGACGAAAGTCTTTCTCTGGTCTGCATCCCCTTAACAATTGTATGTATTGAGCTGTACTGTACTGTACCCATTCTGCAATCTGTTAATAAAGTTTTCAATCAATCAATCAATCAGGTTACTGACCTCAGCAGCTTCTTATCCTTTTATCAAGAAACCAAATATAAACAGGTAATACATCTCCATACAAATAAATCTTTCTCTGGCCATTGTTGACAATCTCACTTCAAGAGGCTGCAGCCAGCCAATACATCTAAATTAAATTATGCTTTTTAAGCACTATACCACAAATAACAAATTAACTTTGTAGTGCAAATACAACTTCAGACAATTGGTAGATAACAGTATACTGTATTTCAAGTATTTTCTTCCTCGAAAAAGTAGAACAGTGTAACAATATGAGGTGTTTTCAATGTGTAAAAATAAATCTCTTTCTCTGGCCATTGTTGACAATCTCACTTCAAGAGGCTGCAGCCAGCCAATACATCTAAATTAAATTATGCTCTTTAAGCAATTAACCAAAAATGTAAGATACCCTATCTAGCTATCCATTCACCCCTTCTTGTCATTGAACCAGTGGTTGTATCTCAAAACCAAAAGCTTCTCAAACTTCTGGTCAGATAGCCTGTTTCTCAGTGGAGTCAAGACTAGCTTCCCCAAGCTAAAAAGTCTCTCTACTGGGGCACTGGATGGAGTGGCTGCATTATGCCGGAGTGAAATCTTCTTTATCAGTGCAAATCCATTAAGAGAGTCTATCCCTTGTTCTCCTGATTTGAAATAATCTGCAACTTTACTTTCAGCAGTATCAGACGTGTCATTCTCATCCTCAAAGGAAAAGAACTCATCCTCTATGGCAGAGTCTGTGCTGAGGTGTCGTGTTGGTGGGATGGTACCTGCTTGCTGGTCTTCTTCTTGGACAATTTTCCGACACTCTGCCAGCAGACTTGCCTTGGCCTTGTCTTTCCTATCCTGTGTCCGCAGCCAACGTAGTTTGAACTTGGGCAAAGTCACAGCAGCCAAGACAGCATCCTCGCTTTCCAGCACCTCTGCAAATCTTGTTTTGACTGCCTGAAATTATACATAAGGATGCAAAGTCCATATTATATTATCTGTATCTATCCCTATCCAGATAGAGAGATATGCATTATAGACTATTATGAACATATTTATAGATATTTAATTTTACATTAACCTATATTAATTTCCCTATATGCCTATACATTCTATTTCTTTACAACAAGGCTTTGAAGGTCCATCATCTCATCTGTAGTCATAATGATTCATAACTGTAAAGGCTAGAATAGAATAGTTATCTTTTCCCATTCATATAATAAAATAAATGTATTGGGTAATTTGTTGAAGATCTAAAATAAATTAAAGTTCTTACTGTGACAATTGCCTCTGGAAGGTCAATTAGGATGTGCAGGCCACTCTTCAGTTGCAGGGTCTTGGATATCAATGTCTCCAGCGTGGGTAGGAGTGTGCCATGGAAACAATGATCTTCTCCCTGAAGAATGTCTAAGGCAACTGTAAGTGGCTTCATGACCGTACAGTACTCCTTAATGAACTGGTGTTCTCGTTCTGAGATGGCTGTCAATCCAAACTTGGACGAGATGGTGTTCAGCTCAACTATAGGAATCCCAGATATACGAGCCAGGGCATCATAGAATGAGTTCCATCTTGTGGTGCATGGGACTAACAGCTTCTTGGAAATTACATCATGCACAGTCTCTGCAGCCACCGTTGACCGACTTGCTTTATTCCACAACCCTGTGCATTTTGTGGTAGTACTTCTGTAAACATGTTTTGTTCCGGTTGTTGACAGTAACCACTTCTCAATATCAGTGCATGACACCAGGTTCAGGGTGTGTGACGCACATCTCTGATGTGGCGGCAACGTGATCACAGTATCGTCTTCATCACCACCATCATCAAAAACAACACGGGTCTGCAAGGCTTCACTGATGTCAGTAAACGTCACCTCATCCTCGTCATCATCAGAGTCATCCCGCTCCACTGGCTGATGCATTTTGAAGGCCTTTACAAAATTTGAGCCATTATCTGTGACTGTTGTGGTGATTTTGAATGATATCCCATATGAGGAGTAGATATGGTCAAGTTCCTTTGCAATTTTGTCGTATGTATGCCATACTGGCATGCCTTGAACCTCCTGCATGCCAGGGCTGCCTTACCTCGCTTCATGCTTTGCGGATTTATCCAATGCGCTGTTACGCCTAGATAGCTCTTGTTACATGCAGTCCATATGTCTGCTGTTGTAGACACATATTCTAACTTCTCAAACGTTTGTTTGAGCTCCACATTCATTTGAGTATATTGGGCTTCTATATAGTTCGAAAACGTCTTTCTACACGGTAGGGCTACTCCTCCTCTGACCGGAATTTTGGCAACTAGTGCCCTGAATGAGTCCGACTCAACCGTAGATAATGGCAGCATATCCTCCACGACGTACCTGGCTACCAGTTTGTTCAGTTCGGTCCGAGACAAAACGTGTGGTGAATCCTTAAAATCAAGCTTCGGTTGCTTAGGTTTTGTGGCACTGTCTCCTTCTCCTTCGGAGGTCTTAGCCACTAATTTCGTGGAAGCATGCAACGTTGAAATATGTTTGAGTAAGTTTGAATTACTCGACACCGACGTGGATAAGTACTTTTGCCCAGGGCATAATGTGCATTTCACGATTACACTCGTTCCTTTAATTTCTTTGAGGGAAAAATAATGGCTATACTTCCATTTAGAGAAGGCTACTTGTTTTGGTGCAGTTGGGCTCGCCATACCTGTCTCTCGTTGACTGTGACTCGCTTGTCTTGTTGTTATGTTCTAAGTTGTGTGTAAACTTGCTTTTGAAGACCCGCCCCAACTCTACCTCTGAGGCTCTGATTGGCTTACCATGCAAATGTACTCAACCTCAGCCAATCGGCAGCATGTTTATACGCTTGTCCCAGCGCCCACTAATAAATAAAAAAATTATTGTGTCTCGGCGCAGAGATCAAGTTGACGGCTTTAATCATAGTAACGCGCCGCATTTTTTTGCAGTAACGGCAACAGCGTTATTAAAATTGGAAGAGTAATCCGTTAGATTACTAGTTACTGAAAACAGTAATGGCGTTAGTAACGTCGTTACTTATAGCGCCGTTATTCTCATCACTGTTGATTTCTTTAGAAGACGTTTGGATAATACACGTACACTGGGTTTGCACTGAATTAGAAAAATCGGCTTTTAGCCTCTAAAATGGTAAATGGTGCATTTATATAGCAGCTTTTGTCCAAAGCGCTTTACAATGTGTTCCTCACATTTGGTGCGGCACGGTGGTGTAGTGGTTAACACTGTCGCCTCACAGCAAGAAGGTCCAGGGTTCGATTCCCGCTTGGGGACCAGGTTTCCATGATGCCAGGTACCCAGGTGGGGTATCTCCCGGGCCTTTCTGTGTGTAGTTTGCATGTTCTCCCCGTGCTCGCAAGGGTCCCCCCCCCCCCCGATAAGAGAAACCCAATGGAAAAACATGCAAAACAACAGATCGCTAACGCTGTCGCGTCCGTGACGAGGACGGGCAGGAGCACTTGGATGGTCCCCGGGCGTGGCTCACGCCACAGCCCTCGTCTGCTCCCGGCTGCCCTTGGGGGGGGAAGGACGACAGGATGGGTTAAGCGCAGAGGAGTATCGCATCGGCGATCCTACAGACAATGTATGCGTGTGCGTGCCGCTAACATTGAGTGTCGTTGCATGCCAATTAAAGACCTCTGCGCCAGGTCCTGCATTATTATTTATTACATTTTACCCATTCACTCACACATTCACACACCGACGGCGGAGGCAACCATGCAACGTGCCAACCTGCTCATCTGGAGCAGTTAGGTGTTACGTGTCTTGCTCAAGGACACATAAACACACTGCCCGGGAGGAGCGGGAATCGAAAAGGGAACCTTCCGATTACCAGATGACTGCTCTGTATACCTCCTGAGCCCCTGTCACCCCCAGGTTCTGTGCTGCTGACACATGGAATGTTTTGCAAAGCAGCTTAAAAAACTCAATACTTTAATATCCATTGGTCCGTTTAAATCTATAATGGCCAACCATTCCATCTCTAACGGCTATTTGATTGATTTGAATTGTTTAATTCATTGACTTTTCTGTGTTTATATTGTTTTTGTATTATGTATTGTTCCTCTCGACGTCATTGTAAACGAGAGCCTGCTCTCAATGATCTTTTGAGATTAAATAAAGATTGAATAATGAATTCTATGCTCTAGAATTAGACCGTAGCCTATTCAGGGATTTCATGGCACGTAGGGCAATTTCACTGGGTTTCACATATCGCTGCTGTGAGGATTTTAGCTGCATGATTTAGCTAAAGAACTAAAGAAAAGAGATAAAATAATGACTTTTCATGAGAAGGTGTAGGTGTAGTGTAGGTTTAAGTAGAGAAAACCAGCTGTGCCGAACGTGTTTGACTCCAGGAACGAACAGCTTATCTCTGGGTCTGCCGTATGATGTGTGGATGAATGATATTAATGGATTGAGATCCCCATTATTATTATTGTTATTTTTTTTTACCTTAGGGCAAGTAAGGAGAGAAGGGTGACTGGGGTAAACGTTAACACAGGCCGGTTCTTGGTTCTCTAGAGGTCACATCAGGGGAGCAAAACCATGTTAACCTCTTAATCCAGATCGGTACCGGTAAAACATTTTTTTTTCACGTCATAAATAGATCAATACAGTCCGTTGCGTTTATTTTTCAAATGTAACCAAGAGTAAAGACCCTAACCCCATCAAAACAGCAGTCGAAGTGTATATTTTCAGCACTACGTTTGTTTACCAATGATTTTAAAAATTGTTTAAAATAAAAAGCTAAATATTTAAATTTTGTGTGTCATGTTTCCAAATAAGATTGTTCACAACGAAAAATGCTTTCTACCTTCAATTTGCTGGTTAGATGACCTCCGTGATCAATCTCGCTCTCGTGAAGTTTCTCATTTTAGTTCGCTTAGCCATTATTCCACATTCCACAAACAGGCATGAGGAATCAGGATTTATCAAACGTGCATACACAGGTCGTACTCACACATGCAAGTGTCGCGGGTGGGGGTATGTGTGTGTCTGTATGTATGTGTGTTGATGTACCTACGGGACCCTGAGAGGAGGACACGCCCAGTGATGGTCCTGATGAGGACCTATGCTTACCTGGCCGTTTTAACAGGCAAGTGTAATTCCGACTGTGTTGTGTATTGGACTCTCCTATCGCAGTACTGCGCCATGCTGTCCCTTCTTCCCTCTTAGATGAGGTCCATGGAGTCCCGGTGGGAGCGTGGGGAGCCGTCCTGTGGGGATGGTGATATGTGCAGAGGCCAGTGACAGCAGGCGAGTGCGGGGCCACCAGGGGGGGATAACCTATTTGCAGTCGTACAGTCTACACATGTGGTCCCTCTTTCTTACACAGCCGGGGTGTGCCGCTGGAGGGAGCAGGAGATGGATTGGCTGGCTGGCGTGGAGGGGCGGTGCCCGGAAGGACGGGGCACTGTTCAAAAGAGGATTCGTGTTTGGCAGTAGGCAGAACAGAGTTGCACGGACGACACCAGGAACGCGGAACTGCAGAGATACGAGGACATGCTACCCTTCTCTCGTGCCTTGTTCCACGGAAACCACTTACTGCTCCAAGCCTGCTGTGTTCACTTTCTCTCTGGGGAATGAGTGGAGCCGAAACACGGCAGACGTGACCTGCTACACGCCGTGAGTAAACACAAAGTATCGGTATATCAGCGCCGGATGAATGTACTGTTTCCCGAGCTATCAGTAAAAAGGAATATATGAACTGTGCTATAAGGAACTTTGGATAATACAAACTGACATTACAATTGAAGAAAATTGAGAGCACAGCGTGCTGAAATGCTGCTACTATTAACATGGGCCCGCTCGTTGGAGAGCAGTACAACGGGGCGGCCATTTGACTAACAAATGAACGTAGGAGCTCGACGTGTGTAATTAACTGTCCTTTTTCTTTGCCGCCAGGAAGACATTACCGCATTACCCTGGTCTGCTCTGTACTAAGAAGTACCCTATTCCCCGGTCCCAGTCGGAACGCTTTTCAGCCCGGGGCCGTGGGAGAGAGAGGGAGGGGGGGAGAGACCCTCCCCGCCCACGCGCCTCCGGGCCGCATTATATCATTTTTGTCGTATTGCCTACCAACTATGACCAGCGCTTTTCACTGCCCTAACCTAGGCTAGGATGTGGGAGGAACATTCTGGCCCCAGACCTAAACCTCATAGCACCCCATACCCACTACCCTAGACATGCCCCCTTATCTTTGCTGTGTGCCACCAGTGTGTATTGTTCCTAATAGTACTTGATTATGTGCTGTGACTCCCTGAGACCAGATGTATGGTATTTATATTCTCAGGCTATGTTTGTAGTGTAGTGTGCAGTGTGATTCTGGATTAGTTCGTGACCATTTCCAGACCTGGGTGCAGTATCGGCACCATTTCCCACGTGTGCAGTGCTTCAGGCGCAGAACAGATAGTGGGGGTGGGAGTAGCAGCTTGGGGTTGGCCTACAGTGCAGAGAAGCGCTTCCTCTTTTATTCACCCTAGGCCTAAGGGGCACTGGTCTTTTAGATTAGGTTAGTTAGTAGTTATTTATCTAGGTTTATGAACTTGTATGCTATATATATATTTCCTGTAATAAAGTATTTCTTATTAAAGAAAACATTCTCCCGTGTCTGTTTGTTGTCTTGGGGAAATTGATGTGTGGTAGGTGTATTAAGCCCCACTATATCAGGTCAGTTTGATAAGCCCATCACTCAGTTGTCTGCTCATCTGACATCAAGCAGCGTCCTGCGATGCCTTGACACTCAAAACCCCAGTGAATCTCAAAAAAGAGTTGTTATCAAGTGACCTGCTATAGCGTATGCTCGTCTCGACCTCCCCCGGCACTGATGTAGGTCAGGTGGTAGGGGTTGCGAGATCTATATTTTATTCATAACAAGGAAGATTTAGTTGACAAGTCTGTCTTTAGTAAATCTACCAATAGGTTTGTCATCAATCAAGTGATTATCCCTCCCTCATTCGTCAAACTGCGACGGTGAGAGTTCATCGTCGGAGCTCAAATGAGTGAGATAATCTTTTTCTAAATGCTTACTGTCTGGAATTATCCCCTTTTGCATTGAATACAAATAGCTTACAGATTCTTATTTATGTCTTTTGCTATTTTTTAGAGAGAAGACTGACATCTGTACCCATTACACTTAAGATCTATACATCATAAATTAAATGGATTCATGCAGCGCGTCTGCCGTGTTCAAAGTCTCAATTTACAACGCATGATGTTTAATGGGTGCTAAAAAGTATAAATGATATTATAACTTACCAGTTTTTCTTTAGCAAAAGTAACACGAAGAAAAGAGATTTAGTTTCATAAAGTTTTTAATTAAAAGCTACAAGAGTTACAAAAAAGAAAAGCACAATTTATCATAAAAAGTCAAGAAGTTCCAAAAATCTCCAAAAATCTAAAGAGTATTCTTCCTAGGGAGGTTTACTCAAAACTTGCCAGGCCATGGCCCATACACCGCTCGACATTTCCTGGCTTAAAAAAACGGAAAATCTGCTTGAAAATCTGACTGGGATCCAGCGAGCTGACCTTTTTATACACAGGTCCGTAGCGTCACATCAAGACCTCCTCATTGGTCCAAATACAGTGATGTCGTTTCCACCATCCAATCAACACACAACACACAAAAATGACCACTCCTCCCTTTTCCAGTCGTCACTGCAACCTGAGAAGCAATAGATTACCTATGGCTGTGGAAAGCCCCTAGAATTCCATCTGCTTCTAGCAGGCTAGCAGAGCCCCACAAGGTCGTAGGCACATTCCTAAGTGCGTCCAGCAGTATTGAACGAAGCAATTGCCCTGTGCAATATACAATACATGGTCCCTCTAGCATGAATAGCCCACACACCCACACATATCCACACAGGTTATATAAGAATACAAAAAGACATCCGTCATATCAGAGGCCTACTCATCCTGTTATCAAGCTTATAATACATAGTTATATTTAATCCTTTATAATGCTTAATATATTACATCATACAAGGGACACAAGTCAGAGAGAGAGAACAGGATGTCAAAATACAAAAAGGGTCATTTCGTGGCACTTCAACAGTAGGTCAGCTGAGCCCTTTGGGAAGTGTATCCATGCGTTTGCACACTTTAACCCTAGATCTGGATACTTCCCATGGGGGTCTGGTGCCACAAGGACTTGTGGCCTATATCCATGTCTTTCACTAAGTCTCCCTCTGTGTCTGAAGCCAGTGGTCAAGATCTATTTCGGACCGAAAGGCCAAGGCCTGGCATTCTTTTGGTCAAGTCACAGGTCAAAGACAGCTGAGACAGCGGGTTTGGCTGACCAGAGGAAACTAATGACAGGATCTGCAATATATAATATCTGTGAATCAATCTATTTATCCATTCTATTGTAAGAGTGCATAGACAAATATCTACAAATGTGTGTACCATAACAAAGTGTGCTATTATACTGTATTAAAACAAGCAAATGCCTATGTGTAGGACTTTCACTTATGGCCCCAGTCTGTCCTTCAAAGCTAAAGTCAGGAGACAAACTGTAATTCTAGATCCTTGTTATTTTAAATGTTGTTTAGTCGGTTGTTAGCCCTGAACCATGCTGCTAAATTGGAAAAGAGCAACCTCATTCGCTCAGATCACCAACCAGAAAAGTATAAATGTCAATGTGATGGACGGAGCTGGACACACTCTCTCTGCTGAGCCCAGAGCTAAGTAGTAACCAGTGACCACTCACAGCTGTGTGTTTATTCAAGTCAAGTCAAGTCAAGAGTTTTATTTGTCACGGCATACAAGGCATACAGTGAAATGCGGGTGGTCATGCCCGCAGCGATTGTGCCATAATACAAGTAATAAGAATAAGACACAACAGGTATAATGTACATAAAGTTTAAAAAATGCATGGTAAAAGACATGCTGAGCAATACAGTGTTAAGCTACGGATGAGGCACTGGGTCTTTTGTACTACTATACAATACTATACAATATACAGTTATACTATATGCTATCTTGCTATATCCATCTATTACTATACAAGAACCACTCCCATTATTTTTTTTCCTTAAAGTGACCTTTCCATTGTGTAAAGTGACCGTTGAGTGAGAGCGTGTGCAGCATGTGTGTGTGTGTGTGTCTGTGTGTGTGTGTGTGTGTGCGTGCTAAAGTGACTGTTAGTGTGTGAGCGTATACAGTATGTGTGTTGTGTGTGTGCTAAGACTCCCGCACCACACTGTGTACTGTGTAATAGCTCCGGAGCGTAGATGCTCAATCGTACTCAACCAACATGGCGGCCTCGCCGCACCACCACCGTCCGGGTGGCAAGATGGCGTCGAACGCTCTCGGCGAGGGTGCTAGCAGGCGGAGCTGGAGCAGAGGGGCAGTGCTGGGCTATCACTAGGGATATTCAGGGGAGAAACATGCAAGGCTCCACTACGATTACGTTCATAGGATAACCCGTCACATGCTCCGGTTCAGTTCGTCCGCCCGTGTTTCACAACGGGGCTCCCCGATCCACGTCTGTTCACAACAATCGTCCGGACTCGAAGAGGTCCGTCTCCCCTCTTCCGCCTCCATATATTTCCTTCCATCTCTCTCCGACACTCTCTGCCTGCCACCGCCCCCTGCTGGTACCGCCAACTAGTCACACAGGGAAAAGACTGATGTAGAGTATGGTCCAGTAACCCTGTTCATAATCCATATTCCAGCGATAGAAGAAGGAGGAGCTTGCGTCATTGTTCGTGAGAATATCAGTGGAAACTAATTAGAAGGTCTTGGTGCACAAAGGGGAGATAAAAGGCAAGTCGGCACATCTGAATAATAGGCATATTTTCCAGGTTGCTACATTTCCCCCCACTTTGAACTTGCTAAGTCCTCTGCAAGTTAACTCAATGAAACACCAACCAACGCATGCATGAAAACGGTCCTGAAACCAACAGTTTCACACATAGATCGACAATCACACATTATGCTAACAGTTTCACACACTCCTTCAGGAGTTGGACACACTGTTCAACAAACACACTCTTGAGCACGTAGTCCTGGCGATACCGAGCGGGTAGCCGACCTCTAGTGCTCCTCGGGTCCCGGATTGGTCCGACTCCCCCCTCTTGGATCCCGTGTCCGTCTTCTTGCCCTCCCGGGTAGCAACACGAGAGGAGGTAAGAGGGGTGTAGTCCCCAAGGGGGGGACCATCAGACTCGGAGGAGCTCTGTGCAGGTTTGTGCATCCTCCGGGGGATCCGCGCGTGCTCCCGCCCGCCTCGGGCGGTCTCGTAGGTGCATGTTCCGGGGCCCAAGCCTTCGGGACCACGTCTCGAGCCGGGGCACACCGTATACACTGTTGCCTCCAGCCCTTCACCTCGGCCGCCATCCCTGGCCAGTAATAGCCCCGCCCCATTAACCCTAGTGTCCCGCGTTCGCCCAAATTTATATATAATGTGATAACAGATTCTGCAAAATAAATGCCTTTTTTCGTTTAGGTTTTCTAAAGTTAGATTAAGACCTTGCAAGGGTAGACTTACTTAAAACTGTTGTATAATCCTCTTGACTGAATTTCTGCTGTGTTTGGAGGTCGGTGTTCTGCGTCTGCCCCCCCCCATGCCAAACGAGCACAGCCACCAAACCAAACTCTCAGCAGGCCAACTGCGCTCTACAATGGCTCTTGTGCGCGCATGAGCCCGTTATAATTGCGCTCCTGTTTGGCCGTTGGGTTGGTCAGAGAGAGTCATTAACCATGGCTTCATTGATAACCTCGATCACCTGCAGTTAAGTGATATTTTAATTACAGATACCCCAGTAATAATATTACAATTGAATTAAATACAATTAGGCGTGAATGAGTCATGCGTGGTGAGGAGGTTTTGGCTGCCAGACCTGAGTGACCTGGATGCAGGTTGAGGGGAGAGGAGGTCCTGGAGGTAGGTTGGGCCGGAGTGATTTATGGCCTTGTAGAACAGCAGGAGAATCTTGAAGCTGATCCGCTTGTTTATTGGCAGCCAGTGAAGGGAGTGGAGGACTGGGGTGATGTATTGTGTTTTCCGGGTTTTGGTGAGGACACGGTCACTGTTCTGGACGTACTGTAACCTATGGATGGTTTTGGAGGGAAGGCCTGCCAGCAGAGAGTTACAGTAGTCGATGCCATGTTTTCTATTCAAAATATTTTCCCTTAAACTAACTAGTAACCGATGGGTTCAGATAAATGTAGTGGAGTAAAAAGTACAATATTTCCTTTGAAATGTAGTGGAGTAAAAGTACAAAGTTACCGAAAATGAAAATACTCACGTAAAGTACAAGTAGCTCGAAATTGTACTTGAGTAAAAGTACTTAGTTACTTTCCACCACTGGGAAGGGGGCAATATGGGGATCCCTGTCCTGTGACACAACTGCAGCCCAACAAACCAGAACATGTATGTTGTAATAGAAACCAGCAGCCATATCCTACAATGTCCTGGAGAGAGTTCAATCTGCAGCAGTCCCTGCTCATGACTCTTACCTTCAGGAGAAAAGGTAACAATAGGATATACACTGTACTTTGAGCTACAAAATCTGCTTAATATTGTGGCTGATTATGATTCAAAGTCTGTAAATTGCTATTCCAGCCATCTCTACTGTTGTTTGCTCTAGGCAGTGACAACAATATACAATTGTAAAGTTTTAAGGTCCAAGATAGACAATCGTAATTAAACTGATGTTATTTTCAACTTTATTTGTTTACAGAAGTATATATATATATATCAAGTATGTTTTCCCTGCAGGGTGATATGTTATTTATAGTGTACCCATTAAATGTGGCACAAGATACTGGCTATTCATCTCTGAAGTAATGTTACGTTGAGCTGGAAGTAGATTTTTTACCTTAGTCCTAACAGCCCTCCTTCCACAGTGGGCAAAACGCCCAGGAACTCTAGCCTGGAGTGAAACTATTAATGTGTTTCAGCAGAGTAACCTAAGCTGTCTGCTTATCCCAATAGTTGCAAGTCACTGTATTTACAAACGTGATTCACAAAATGTCTTTGCTAAGCTAACTGTTGGCTATTGTCAACCTATGCTAACCATGAATGCTAGCAAGTAGCCTAATATTCTATTGGTGTTTTCACAAACGTACTAGTATTTTTGAAAGTCTTGACAGTATAGCCTACACTATGCAAATGTTTTGCTTTTTTCTTTGCAACTGTATTGGATATTTTCATTTCATAAATGTACTTTCTATCCATTTCAGCTTTTCACTGCTCAGAACAAAGATATTGTCACTTTATAAAACAGGTAGCTCAAATCAAGCAATCTGATTGGTTCATAGCCATGGTACAATGAGCATATATCCTCCGCTAAGATTCTAATTCCTTTTCACAGGTCAGTATCACTCCGAGTCTGAGGAAAGACAACGTTGAAAGCCATGTTAAACGAGACTTGTCTGGTCGACAGAGGAGACTGGGGCTGACGCAGTGACGCATGCCCAGTTAAAAGGAGGAATCCTCTTGGTGCTAAGATTGGGGAAGCCCTCATGTTCCAACACACACTATGCCCATATGTCGACCAAGAGAAGCTCAAAATGGTTGATAGCGTCATCTGATTCAGACGGATAATTGATTATTGCCACTTCCACTAAATGTATTAATCTAGCTACTAACTGGGGATGATTGGTTACCATACTCATGTTGAACGGGGATTCCCAGCTTCACTGCCGCACTACCAACCGGTTAACCCTTTCACCGCGACAATACATAAGGTTAACCCTTTCACTGCCACACGACAAAGGGTTAACCCTGTCACCACTACAGAAGGTTAACCCTTTACTATCACACTACAGACAGTTCCGTCTGTAGTGTGATAATAAAGGGTTAACCGTCTGTAGTGTGGTAGTGAAAGGGTTAAACTGGCCATGCGTCAACCCCAGTCCTGTCGCAGCTGCTCAATCTAAATGGTTACATCTTTGCCTGTGGTTTACATGGTTACAATACATTGTATAATAATAATTAATTCAATTTGTACCGCACTTTATATTTGTGAAAATCTGAAAGTGCTACAGGAGATAAAGATAAAAAGTTAAATGAATAAAAACAATTAAAATGAATAAAACAACCAATGAAATGGAAGAACATAAACATTTTAAAAATAATAATGATAATAAAAATGAATAGAAGTCAAATGAAAAGTAAAAGAATAATTCAGGCAAATGCCTTGTTAAAAATAAATGTTTTTAGGCCCCTTTTAAAAACCTCAACGGACTGTGGTGCTCTCGGATAATAATAATAACTTTATTTGTATAGCACTTTTCATACAGAGGTTGCAGTTCAAAGTGCTTCACAACAGTAAAAAATACAGGCATAAGCGGGCATAAAAAAGATAGACAGGTAGCAAGGTATGGCAAATCACAGTGTTTCACATTAGGATCTAGCATCCCAATAGGCTCTCCGCTTACAGTTTTCAGTAATACAAATAATAAAAATAGTTTAAAATGATTCAGTTTAAAAATAGTCAAAAAATTATAAAATAGAACGGACATAAAAAATACAGGCATGAGCGAGCATAGCAAGGTATGGTAAATCACAGTGTTTCACATTAGGATCTCGCATCCTAATAGGCTCTCTATTCAGTAATACAAATAATCACAGTGTTTCACATTTGGAAAAATAGTCATCAGTAAGAAGTAAAAAGTGCGATAACCGACACATGAATTTGATAGGCAGTGTATAAGAGTAGGCAGGGTAAGAATAGTGCAGGTAAGTACAAGTTGTGTCAGGATATCCCTGATGTTTCCTCTTGCCACTAGGTGGTAGCAGATATCTATCAGTGAAATGCCTGAGCAAAGAGAGTTTTAAGCTGTCTTTTAAAGATGTCTAGCGAGTTGGCTTCTCTCATGTTTTGGGGTAGTTTGTTCCATAGTTTTGGGGCATAGTTGATAAAGGCTGCATTACCGATCCTCTTTTGACTGCTTCTGGGAGCCTCTAGTAGTCCAGCAGCTGATGATCGCAGTGTTCTTGCTGGTGTGTAATTTATTAGAGTGTTGGCGATGTAGCTAGGTCCCTGTCCATTTAGAGCTTTGTATGTAAGGAGAAGGACCTTAAAGTCAATTCTAAATGTTACAGGAAGCCAGTGTAAAGCAGCTAAGACTGGACTAATGTGCTCTCTCCTTTTGGTTCTAGTTAGCAGTCGGGCTGCACAGTTTTGGATTAGCCATTAGCGGATGGTCGGGAGGGCATTCTTTTTTTGTATTTTATTTTTTTATTATTTTTTAAACAAACATATAAACAAACATGACAACACACGATAAGATATACAAGCATTAATTGTCAGGGCACATCCAATGAGATCACATTTTAGTTAGTTGTCTTATATAAGATATACCCCTAATACCTGTTATCTAAGAAAACCTACACACATATGCTCAGCTCGAACCCCCCCCTCCCGGACCCCACCTTGAGAAGTACCTCCACTATCCCTCGCACCTAACCAGACACTACCATTATAAGCTAGCTTTTATTCTCTCCACCACTTCTAACCACATTGACATTTTGGATTCATTGAGACCCAGAATTCTTGCTGTAGATATTTCATGGTAAATTACATCGAGATATGTAAGAAACCAAACTTTACGGCACATTTTTTCCGGTTGAAACCAGCGTGATGCGATCAGCTTTTTGGCTACTGTGATACCCGATAAAACCAATCTCTTTAGCTGTGGATTCACTGCAAACTCAAAAACATCATTCAATAATAATAATACCGAGGGGTGTACAGGTATATTCCAAGATACGAGTTTTGATATTTGTTGGGTCACATCTTTCCAGAATGCCTTAACTGGTGAGCAGTCCCAATACATGTGCATAAATGTCCCTTCGTCCCCATTTGCACATTGGGTGCATTTGGAATCTTGTTTAAGCCCCATTCGGCACAGTCTTATAGGAGTCAAGTATGTCCTGTGAATATAGTTAAGATTGATTTGTTGATGATCCGGGTTCCTTGATGTAGGTCGGGAGGGCATTCTACAGCCGAGGAGCAGCTGAGCAAAAGGCCCGGTCACCCATGGTGCAGAGGTGTGTCCTGTGTATGGGTTGGAGTGTGTTTGAGTGTCCAGAGCGGAGGGAGCGGGTGGAGGTCGGGGGAGCGATGAGCTCTTTTAGATAGGAGGGGGCGTTGCTGTGGATGCACTGATGGGTGGGTGAGGCGGGAGACCTTGTATTGGGTCCTACTAATCACCCCAAAGTACCAGAAAATAACCCAAAATACCCCAAAGTATACCCAAAAATATCAGAAAATACCCCAAAATACCCCAAAGTATACCCCAAAGTATACCCCAAAATACCAGAAAATACCCCAAAATACCCCAAAGTACCAGAAAATACCCCAAAATACCCCAAAGTATACCCCAAAATACCAGAAAATACCCCCAAATACCCCAAAATACCCCAAAGTAGACCCCAAAATACCCCCAAAGTATACCCCAAAATACCAGAAAATACCCCAAAATACCCCAAAGTACTCCAAAATACCCCAAAGTATACCCCAAAGTACCAGAAAATACCAGAAAATACCCCAAAATACCCCAAAATACCCTAAAATACCCCAAAGTATACCCCAAAGTACCAGAAAATACCAGAAAATACCCCAAAATACCCTAAAATACCCCAAAGTATACCCCAAAGTACCAGGAAATACCAGAAAATACCCCCAAAATACCCTAAAATACCCCAAAATACCTCAAAGTACCCCAAATACCCCAAAGTATACCCCAAAATACCCCAAAGTACCAGAAAATACCCCAAAATACCCCAAAGTACCCTAAAATACCCCAAAATACCCCAAAGTATACCCCAAAATACCCCAAAGTACCAGAAAATACCCCAAAATACCATAAAATACCCCAAAAGTATACCCAAAGTACCAGAAAATACCCCAAAGTACCCCAAAATACCCCAAAGTACCCCAAAATACCCCAAAGTACCCCAACATATCCCAAAGTACCCAAAAGTGCCTGGAAATATACCACATGGTACCACAAAATACCTAAAATGAAAAACTAAAATGTGCACATTTTGTGTAATAGTGTAATAGTGTGTAATAGTGTAATAGTGTGTAATACTGTAATACTGTAATAGTGTGTAATAGTGTGTAATAGTGTAATAGTGTAATAGTGTGTAATAGTGTAATAGTGTAATAGTGTGTAATAGTGTGTAATAGTGTGTAATAGTGTAATAGTGTGCTAGTGTAATAGTGTAATAGTATAATAGTGTAATAGTGTGCTAGTGTGTAATAGTGTAATAGTGTAATAGTGTGTAATAGTGTAATAGTGTGCTAGTGTAATAGTGTAATAGTGTAATAGTGTGTAATAGTGTAATAGTGTGTAATAGTGTAATAGTGTAATAGTGTAATAGTGTGCTAGTGTGTAATTGTGTAATAGTGTAATAGTGTGTAATAGTGTAATTGTGTGTAATAGTGTAATAGTGTGTAATAGTGTAATAGTGTGTAATACTAGTGTGCTAGTGTGTAATAGTGTAATAGTGTAATAGTGTAATAGTGTGTAATAGTGTAATAGTGTCATTTTGTGTAATAGTGTAATAGTGTAATAGTGTGTAATAGTGTAATAGTGTAATAGTGTAATACACACTATTACACACTACTACACTATTACACACTATTACACTATTACACACTATTACACACTATTACACTATTACACTATTACACACTATTACACTATTACACTATTACACACTAGCACACTATTACACTATTACACTATTACACAATATTACACTATTACACACTATTACACTAGCACACTATTACACTATTACACTATTACACTAGCACACTATTACACTATTACACTACTACACTATTACACACTATTACACACTATTACACTATTACACACTATTACACACTATTACACTATTACACTATTACACACTTACACGATTCCACTATTACACACTATTACACTATTACACTATTACACACTATTACACTATTACACTATTACACACTAGCACACTATTACACTATTACACACTATTACACTATTACACACTATTACACTATTACAATATTACAATATTACACTAGCACACTATTACACTATTACACACTATTACACTATTACACTATTACACTATTACACACTAGCACACTATTACACTATTACACTATTACACTAGCACACTATTACACACTATTACACTATTACACTATTACACACTGTTACACTATTACACTATTACACTATTACACACTATTACACTATTACACTATTACACACTATTACACTAGCACACTATTACACTATTACACACTATTACACTATTACACTATTACACACTAGCACACTATTACACTATTACACTATTACACACTATTACACTATTACACACTATTACACTATTACACTAGTACACATTAGCACACTATTACACTATTACACTATTACACACTATTACACTATTACACACTATTACACTATTACACTATTACATACTATTACAGTATTACAGTATTACACTATTACACACTATTACACTATTACACACTATTACACAAAATGTGCACATTTTAGTTTTTCATTTTAGGTATTTTAGGTACATTTTAAAAATAATAATGATAATAAAAATGAATAGAAGTCAAATGAAAAGTAAAAGAATAATTCAGGCAAATGCCTTGTTAAAAAGAAATGTTTTTAGGCCCCTTTTAAAAACCTCAACGGACGGTGGTGCTCTCGGATAATAATAATAACTTTATTTGTATAGCACTTTTCATACAGAGGTTGCAGTTCAAAGTGCTTCACAACAGTAAAAAATACAGGCATAAGCGGGCATAAAAAAGATAGACAGGTAGCAAGGTATGGCAAATCACAGTGTTTCACATTAGGATCTAGCATCCCAATAGGCTCTCCGCTTACAGTTTTCAGTAATACAAATAATAAAAATAGTTTAAAATGATTCAGTTTAAAAATAGTCAAAAAATTATAAAATAGAACGGACATAAAAAATACTATTACACCCCAAAATACCCCAAAGTACCAGAAAATACCCCAAAATACCCCAAAATACCCCAAAGTATACCCCAAAATACCAGAAAATACCCCAAAATACCCCAAAATACGCCAAAATACCCCAAAGTACTCCAAAATACCCCAAAGTATACCCCAAAGTACCAGAAAATACCCCAAAATACCCCAAAATACCCTAAAATACCCCAAAGTATACCCCAAAGTACCAGAAAATACCAGAAAATACCCCAAAATACCCTAAAATACCCCCAAAGTATACCCCAAAGTACCAGAAAATACCAGAAAATACCCCCAAAATACCCCAAAATACACTAAAATACCCCCAAAGTATACCCCAAAGTACCAGAAAATACCCCAAAATATACCCCAAAGTACCAGAAAATACCAGAAAATACCCCAAAGTATACCCCAAAGTACCAGAAAATACCAGAAAATACCCCAAAATACCCCAAAGTACCCCAAATACCCCAAAGTATACCCCAAAATACCCAAGAGTACCAGAAAATACCCCAAAATACCCCAAAGTACCCTAAAATACCCCAAAATACCCCAAAGTATACCCCAAAATACCCCAAAGTACCAGAAAATACCCCAAAATACCATAAAATACTCCAAAAGTATACCCCAAAGTACCAGAAAATACCCCAAAGTACCCCAAAATACCCCAAAGTATACCTCAAAATACCCCAAAGTACCCCAAAATACCCCAAAGTACCCCAAAGTATACCCCAAAATACCCCACAGTACCCCAAAATACCCCAAAGTACCCCAACATATCCCAAAGTACCCAAAGGTGCCTGGAAATATACCACATGGTACCACAAAATACCTAAAATGAAAAACTAAAATGTGCACATTTTGTGTAATAGTGTAATAGTGTGTAATAGTGTAATAGTGTAATAGTGTGTAATACTGTAATACTGTAATAGTGTGTAATAGTGTAATAGTGTGTAATAGTGTAATAGTGTAATAGTGTGTAATAGTGTAATAGTGTAATAGTGTGTAATAGTGTGTAATAGTGTGTAATAGTGTAATAGTGTGCTAGTGTAATAGTGTAATAGTATAACAGTGTAATAGTGTGCTAGTGTGTAATAGTGTAATAGTGTAATAGTGTGTAATAGTGTAATAGTGTGCTAGTGTAATAGTGTAATAGTGTGTAATAGTGTAATAGTGTGTAATAGTGTAATAGTGTAATAGTGTGCTAGTGTGTAATAGTGTAATAGTGTAATAGTGTAATAGTGTGTAATAGTGTAATTGTGTGTAATAGTGTAATAGTGTGTAATAGTGTAATAGTGTGTAATACTAGTGTGCTAGTGTGTAATAGTGTAATAGTGTAATAGTGTGTAATAGTGTAATAGTGTAATTTTGTGTAATAGTGTAATAGTGTAATAGTGTGTAATAGTGTAATAGTGTAATAGTGTAATACACACTATTACACACTACTACACTATTACACACTATTACACTATTACACTATTGCACTATTACACTAGCACACTTTTACACACTATTACACACTATTACACTATTACACTATTACACACTATTACACTATTACACTATTACACACTGGCACACTATTACACTATTACACTATTACACAATATTACACTATTACACACTATTACACTATTACACTAGCACACTATTACACTATTACACACTATTACACTATTACACTAGCACACTATTACACTATTACACTACTACACTATTACACACTATTACACACTATTACACTATTACACTATTACACACTATTACACACTATTACACTATTACACTATTACACACTTACACTATTACACTATTACACACTATTACACTATTACACACTATTACACTATTACACTATTACACACTAGCACACTATTACACTATTACACTATTACACACTATTAAACTATTACACACTATTACACTATTACAATATTACAATATTACACTAGCACACTATTACACTATTACACACTATTACACTATTACACTATTACACTATTACACACTAGCACACTATTACACTATTACACTATTACACTAGCACACTATTACACACTATTACACTATTACACTAGCACACTATTACACTATTACACTATTACACACTATTCCACTATTACACACTATTACACTATTACACTATTACACACTATTACACTAGCACACTATTACACTATTACACACTATTACACTATTACACTATTACACACTAGCACACTATTACACTATTACACTATTACACTACTACACTATTACACTATTACACACTATTACACTATTACACACTATTACACTAGTACACATTAGCACACTATTACACTATTACACACTATTACACTATTACACTATTACACACTATTACACTATTACATACTATTACAGTATTACAGTATTACACTATTACACACTATTACACTATTACACACTATTACACAAAATGTGCACATTTTAGTTTTTCATTTTAGGTATTTCGTGGTACTTTGTGGTATATTTCCAGGCACTTTGGGGTATTTGGGGATATGTTGGGGTACTTTGGGGTAATTTGGAGTACTGTGGGGTATTTTGGGGTATACTTTGGGGTACTTTGGGGTATTTTGGGGTACTTTGGGGTATTTTCTGGTATTTTGGGGTATTTTGGGGTACTTTGGGGTATTTTCTGGTATTTTGGGATATACTTTGGGTTATTTTGGGGTATTTTGGGGTATTTTATGGTACTTTGGGGTATTTTGGGGTACTTTGGTGTATTTTCTGGTACTTTGGGGTATACTTTGGGGTATTTTGGGGTACTTTGGGGTATTTTGGGGTATTTTCTGGTATTTTAGGGTACTTTGGGGTATTTTGGGGTACTTTGGTATATTTTCTGGTACTTTGGGGTATACTTTGGGGTATTTTGGGGTACTTTGGGGTATTTCTGGTATTTTGGGGTATACTTTGGGGTATTTTGGGGTATTTTAAGGTACTTTGGGGTATTTTGGGGTACTTTGGTGTATTTTCTGGTACTTTGGGGTATACTTTGGGGTATTTTGGGGTACTTTGGGGTATTTTGGGGTATTTTCTGGTATTTTCTGATACTTTGGGGTATACTTTGGGGTATTTCAGTTTATTTTGGGGTATTATGGGGTATTTTCTGGTACTTTGGGGTATACTTTGGGGTATTTCAGGGTATTTTGGGGTATTTTCTGGTATTTTCTGGTACTTTCTGGTACTTTGGGGTATATGTTGCGGTATTTTAGGGTATTTTGGGGTATTTTGGGGTACTTTGGGGTATTTTGGGGTATTTTCTGGTATTTTGGGGTATACTTTGGGGTATTTTGGGGTATTTTCTGGTACTTTGGGGTATTTTGGGGTATACTTTGGGGTATTTTGGGGTATTTTCTGGTATTTTGGGGTATACTTTGGGGTATTTTGGGGTATTTTCTGGTACTTTGGGGTGATTAGTAGGACCCCTTGTATTCAATTCTGGAGGAGACAGGGAGCCAGTGTAGGGAATGGAGTATGGGTGTGATGTGATCATATTTCCGCACTCTCAAATGTATCATTTACTATGCCCCTTAGCTGTGATGTATGATAACCATATACCACGGCCTGTTGTGAGCTATTGCTTAGTTAATAGGCTGCAATTTAACTGCAATCTTGACATGCAAGCAAAGGGTTTACAGTTTTGTCCCTGGTTATTCGGCAAGGCCAAATAGCAGACATGCAGTTCCAGGATAAGCCCTGTTCTGTATCATTAGGGGATTCGCTCGGCATCACTCATGCACTCCCTCGCGTACGTGCACGCGCACTGAATAAAATTCCACAAATGTACCTTTAATACCAGTATTCGTCTGACCACACCCCTCATTAGCTTACCTTCATAAGCAGGTGTGTGGTCACCTGCTCTCCTCCTTCTCGCTTTCACCACAAGGAAGTGCCTCGGTAGTACCCCACTTGACGTGTTGTTAGTTGAAAAGAGTTGCTCTGCATGTCCGATGGAAACTGAGGATTTCATGGAAGAGTCGGACGGATTCTTGTTTGAAGGTCCTGTGGAGGCGAGTATCCCTCGTATCCAGGAAACACCGGAGGAGGGAGAAATGTCTCCTTGGGGCGCCTTGTTCGAGGATGTCGGGGAACCACCTCTGCCTCATCAGCAGGATGCCCTGCTATCAGCCACATCAGACTGTGGCTCCTCAATGGGTCGAAGCCTGCTGCATGTGAGGGATGCGGGTTCGGTGGAGGAAGGTCAGCAGGGGGAACTGCAGGCTTTGTTTCCCGAGCTCATGGCGGTAGCCGCCGCTGCAAACGGCGTGCCGCTGCCGCTGCCATTGCCTGCTCCTGTCCCTGACGATCTCATAGGTCATCTCTGGCAGCGTCGCCCGGTGAGAGGGGTTGATGTTGTCTACCCATTTTTCCCCTCAATGGGGGCCTATGTGCGTCGGGGCCAGGCGGTGTCTCACATCATGGGACTTACCCCGGCCTACGTACCAGTTACGCGGGTGTCGGGGTTGGTCGAAGGTATGAGAGAGGGCGTGCCACGGCTTGATAGGCCGATGGCCGCTCTCCTCTGTCCAGATGTGGTGTGGGAACCATTATGCAAGCCGGTTCTCCATGGAAGATCGGCTAGGCGATTGGCATATTGGGGTGACCAGTCATTTATCGCTGGTACACAATCACTGGCTGTGGCGTCTAACATCGCCCATCTGGTTAGATTTGTATCGGGGATAATGATGGGCGGCACGGATCTGACCGAGATACAACATGATCAGATCACCCAGGCGGCAGGAGCTGTCCTGCATCTTACCCAGGTGCAGGCCATAGCCTCGGGGAAAGTGCGCGCCCTGGCCACCCTGGTCCAGCGCCACCTTTGGCTGGAGCAGGCTCGAGTGCCAGAAAAGAAGAGAGCCCCTCTTCTGACGGCCAACCTCTCCGATGCTGGACTATTCGGGAAGGCCCTGCAATTGATGACCTCAACATGCAGAGAGATGGCAGAGGAGCGATCCGTGCTCCAACCCCATTTTCCGCCTCCCGTCCTTGCCGGTGGAGTCAGAAGGCTTCCACGACGTCGAGCTCCCTCCGTCGTCCCTACCACTGCCTCCGCCGCCACTGCTGGCCCTTCCAAGAGGGTCAGGAGGAGAGACGGCGATTCTGCTACTGCCGGCCCATCCACGACCGGAGGAGACGGTAGGGAACGTCGAGACCAGCAGACAGTTACCTACCGTCCCTCCGGGGCTCCTCGGGGTGGCAAAACTCGAGCGGCGCGAGGTGGCAGACGCCGCTAAAAGTGACTTTTCCCTCTGTGTCCCCTCTCCTCTACACCCTCCCCGGCCCCTCATGATTGTGTTTTTGTGCCTGGAAATAAAGAGTTCCCCGATATAAGGGGAACTGTATTATTGGCCAAACAAACTGTGTGTTTCTTCAACAAATCATATGATGGGGTTGCGTAAATGTGAATCTGCACTATTACATTGAGGGATGAGTCGTGTTGTGTTACGAGATTAGGCAAGGTCTGCAAGCATACACTCAGTCGTAGGAGGTTCTATTAGCCTGACGCTCCACATGCAGGTAGAAACTGGTGGTTTTTCCATTGCTTGAACAAAGTAAATGTGTCCCACAACGCTGTCGTGTTAGTTGCAGTAATACTCGTACACGCACGTTCCACGGCCTGGCCGTTACTCTCTGTTAGCGTTTGCTATGTATGACATAGGAAGCGGGTGTAGGATTCACACACATACGACTTGTTTTGTTATAAATCCTTTTGTGGGTAGCGGGCATTGTATTGGCTTACGCTATACATTGGCATTCTATCGAAGGTCTCAAAATGCTACAGTTGTTATTGTGTGTAGGGAAAGAAGGTTTTTTTGTGAGGGGGTGTCGAATAAACCCCTCCTTCCCACTTGGTTGGTTTAGGAGATTTTATCTCATTCTGCTGAGCCAGTCAGGGCCGAGCCGTTAGAACGTCTTGGCAGGGAGGCGGGGGGGGGAGGGTTGTCCTGACGCTACTCTTATTACAAACAAGAGCTGTGTGCAGGGTTTCCCCCCGTCATAGTGATGTTGCTATGGCGACGCCTTCCGTGAGTTGGGATCTTTACGTAAGGTTGTGGTGTTAAGGTGTCGAGTTAGAGCGTAGGGCTTACGGGTCTGCTACGCTCGATTTATGTGTAAACTTGAGTCAGTTGGTCACGTGACTCACAGTTGACATGTCTTTTTCATAACTACGACTCATGTGGGAAGGCTTCTGGGAAAGTTCGGTCTTTACTTGGTTTTGATAGTCTATCAGTGAGCTGGATGCAATCCTACCTTGAGGGGAGGGAACAGATGGTGGAGGTAAACGGTACCCTATCCCCCCCCCTCACAGTGAGCTGTGGTGTTCCACAAGGAAGCATACTAGGACCGCTACTGTTCCTAATTTATGCAAATGACATGTCGTCAGCTTGTGACTGCAACTTGTTCCTGTTTGCGGACGACTCAGCCCTGCTGGTCTCTGACAAGAACAAGTTACAGGTTGAAAAAACCCTCAGCTCGGAACTAGGCAGAATCTGCATATGGCTCGCTGATAACAAACTATCATTACACATGGGCAAAACAGAGTCCATTCTCTTCGGTTCAAATAACAAACTCAGCAAGACCGACGGCTTCTCAGTTACAGTGGGTGACAATATTGTCACAAGGAAAGATGAAATTACCTACCTGGGTTCCATCCTAGAGGCTAATCTCTCCTGTGACAAAATGGCATCCAATGTAATAAAAAAAGTCAACCAACGAACTCGATTCTTGTACCGGATCTCCTCTCTGGTAAACAAGAACACCCTGAAGACTCTGGCAGGAGCACTCATTCAGGGGTACTACGACTATGCTTGCACCTCATGGTACCAAAGCACCTCAAAGGCGCTAAAAACAAAATTACAAACATCTCAAAACAAACTGGTCAGACTACTGCTTGACCTTACTCCTAGAACCCACCTCACCCCTGCCCACTTCGACAACCTAGGATGGCTTAGAGTAGACGACAGAGTACAACAACTTGCAATGGGCCTGGTCTACAAGATACACTACACGACCAAGGTACCCATGTACATGTCAAAATACTTCCCAAAGGTCAGTGAATACCACGATCACAACACCAGAGGGAGCTCCACAAATCATGTTAAACCCAGATTCGGCTCAAATAAGGGACTAAACACGTTTCGCAATTATGCCACATCAATGTGGAACGCCCTACCCAAAGCTGTAAAGGAATGTGGATCACTACCCACTTTCAAAACCTCTCTCAAGGGACACCTACGGGAGACTGCAATTCAACACTGGCCCCTGTAAATATCCTAACCCAACCCCCTCCAATGTACAGTCATTTACCTAGTATGGTTTTGTCAATAGTTCAATGTACAATTGTGTTTGTTTGTACAGTGTCTCCTCCCCCCCCCCCTCAATGTACAGTGTTACTTGTTTATACAGTGTGCCCCCCGCCCCCCCCCCCCCCCCCCCCAACCACCTCCAATGTAAATTACCCAGTATGGTTGTCAATATCCCAATGTACCCAACCCCCCCCACCCAACCTCCTCCAATGTACAGTTTCTACGTCAAATGTATATACTCCCTTTTCTTGACTCCTTCTGTATCACAAACAGTACTGTATTTGCAAATCTGGTATGTCATAAATGTATAGATGTAGCAGTACTGACTATCTGTATGTCATGTATGTCATATATGTCTATATGAATTGAAAATGGGGGACCCTGATGGAAACAAGACAAACGTCTTTCTCAGGTCTGCATCCCCTTAACAATTGTATGTATTGAGCCGTACTGTATTGTACCCATTCTGCAATCTGTTAAATAAAGTTTTCATTCATTCATTCATACTCTTTGACTAAAGGAGTGACTGGATGTAAAAAATTGTAAACAGTTTTTTTCTCCCAGCTGTGCGGTTGGGTTCATACGGTTGATGCTTCTTCTTTATTGTTATAAAGAGTTGGATGAATCTATATGAATTGGAAATGGGGGACCCTGATGGAAACAAGACTGACGTCTTTCTCAGGTCTGCATCCCCTTAACAGTTGTGTGTATTGAGCCGTACTGTATTGTACCCAGTCTGCAATCTGTTGAATAAGGTTTTCATTCATTCATTCATGGAGTTGGTTGCATCCCGCCCCTCTTGTCGTTCCCCTGGGCGCCTTGGGGATTCAATAAGATGGTCTACATAGCCTATTATTGATGTGGATATGCCCGACGCACACATAGTGCTAGCTCGGGATGTTCTGCTGAACATTAAGCAACTGACTGGCGCGCCTTGGTTGCTTGGGGTTAAAACAGCATTTTTATAAAGCAATTGGGATGGGGGTTTTCCTCTTCCGACGACCTGTGTGGTTGTTGACGGGTTCTCGTTCATATCAGGGGATGATAACGGAATGGATCTGGACATATGTAGAAGGGTCTCACGCCCTGGGGGTGGGCCACCGGGCGCGGTTCGCACCGAACGTCTGGGTGGCGCCTTCTTTTCATGTTTAAGATCAACATGCATATCTGCCTCTTCTCCTGGAGTTGGCATGTCGGCGTGGTTAGGGCACGGGACTGGTTCTGGTCACGCTGGTCCGGATCAGTTGAACCCGTTGTCCGCCGGGGATGCAGATCTGCTGTTCTGGTACCCTGAGGGACTTGGGCTTTTTTCAGGGGGGAAAATGCTAGGTCGGTCCGGGTGTCACAGGGCTAAGCGCTATGGAGCCCTTGTTGGGTGCGTTGTATTCTACACTGTTGTAATGGCTTACGGCCGTGCCGGCCTGTACGCGCCCGATCTCGTCGGATCTCGGCCGCCACGCAGGTTGGTCTTGGTTAGTACTTGGTTGGGTGACCTCCTGGGCTCCTGTTGGGGCTGGTTTTCCATTCTTGCGCTCTTTTCTTACGCATGGCGAAGAGGGGCCTGTTGGAGTGGTCTTTGACCTCCTCGGGGGCCCTGTGCTCCCCGTATCACTGGGCCCGGTCCGAAGTAATGTTTTCGTTGACCCGTAGGCCCGGGATAACCCTGTTGGAAACTGGAACACGGGTACTGCGGCAGTGCCGCAGGTGTGTTTTGGAGTTTTTTTCCTGAGGGGTTATGGGACCAACCACTGCATGGGGTAACGACTAGGTGGTTGGTTCTCTGGTGTGTTGGAGCAGTGTCAACTCCCGGGTTGACCGGTTGAGGCTGCCCCTGCACGTTCATGACGTCTGCCAATCGTGTCAGCCTTCTCTGCCTCAACCCCTCTTGGTGGTTTTTTTTTTAAATGGAGGCTTGGTCATGCAACAATGCCAGCATACGCCCCTTCCGCCGGTGCGGCTGTGTTCAGCTGTCCCCTCTGGCGCCTGTCTCGTCCGCAGTCTCCAGGCTAGGGTTAACAGCCTGTTGCCTGGTTTTTCCCCGGTGCGCTGCCTGTTTCCGTTGGTTAACCTTTTTTGTGTGTTTACGGCCATGCTGACTGCCTGTTCTGCAGGGTCAGTGTGCCAGGCGGTGTACTATTGGGGGGACAGGGCCCGCTCGGCTGAGGGGCCTTTGTCCGAATACGCTGGCGATGTGGGGGGCGGGGTCACTGAAGTGCCCACCTGGTGGGGTCTTGATGCTGGCATCATGGACTTCTCCGGGCCCCCGTTCCAGGGGGTCCAGTCCCTTTTGTGGGTCTGGGTCTTCCTTCGCGCTCCGCTGCTACGGCCTTGCCACGGGGTTGGGTTTGCCCTTGACCCCGTGATTCTGGGGGCAGTAACGAGGTTGTTCCCTCCGTTTGTTCCCGGGTGGCATGCGGGTTGTGCGTGTGTGTAGTCGTGGGGTCAAGCCACGGTCTGCTCACCCTGTGCGTTGAGTTGCTTGAGTGCCTCTTCGCACGGTCGGGTCCGTCGTCCTCCCGTGATCCCCCAATAGGGGGGGTGCCCTCCATTAGGGGGGGTCGGGGGGGCTCGGCCCTCCCTGTTCTGATGGTCGTGGGGGGCTTTCAGTGGGGTGTATTTGTCGGCCGGTGGCTCCGCTCGGCCTCCCTATGTGCATGAGTGATGCCGAGCGGATCCCCTAATGATACAGAACGTTAGGTTATGACTATAACCAAGTTCTGTTAATTAGGGGTGACGCTCTGCATCCGACGCCGCTGCAGCCCTTGACCTCACCTTGTGGTGAAAGCTTGGGAAGGAAGAGAGCAGGTGACCACACACCTGCTTATGAAGGTAAGCTAATGAGGGGTGTGGTCAGACGAATACTGGTATTAAAGGTACATTTGTGGAATTGTATTCAGTGCGCGTGCACGTACGCGAGGGAGTGCATGAGTGATGCCGAGCGTCACCCCTAATTAACAGAACTTGGTTATAGTCATAACCTAACGTTTTTAGCCCAAGCCGGCACAGTGGAAACGAGTTAGGAACTAATAATGACCATGACCTGTAGAAGCTGTGGACTGAATGGCAACTGTGAAGCTATAGTTTGCGTCCACTATAGATATATTTTTCAATCTTTAAGACTTGATATGTCTAACACTGGTAGAAGGCACGAAGAAGTGACTGGTTGTCTTGTTTTTTCTTTTTTTCCCCTTTCTGTGTTGAGGGGAGGGGGGGGGGGTATATATTTTTATTTATTACATATTTTATTTTTATTTTTTTCGTTGCATATCTGATGTATTGATTTTGTCTGTCCTGTCTGCTTTGTTTGTATATGTGTTAAAACATTGAATACAAATAATATCAAGACCTTTAGAGGCTCAAATAAACAAAGTCTGGTCTAAATTGTCGCTGATAAGCTCTTACTCCTTTACAATGGCTTTGAGGATCAATACGCCACTTGAATAAACTCAGAGTTGTATAAAATATACTCGGTAGGGGAGGATAATACAATCAACTTTTTAACACCATGACGCTGTACCTTTCAAATTGCATTATGACCATTGTTTGTCTTTAGAAAAACATTGTGTGTTTTTTAACTTTACTTTGTTCACAGTCTTTTATATTGCTTTGTATTGAGCGATTCTCGCCTGCAGGAAGAGCTAATAAACTTTGATGCAATTAGTTTGTCTTATCTGTGGTAGACGGGGGGGTGCCTGAGGAGTGATTTACTTCACCGCGTTTCAAATTCCTGTGTTTGATTTATGGGATTCAACGAATGAGCAGAGAAGGACACGGTAATGAATTGATGAATTCGAAACTCTAAATCTTGAGCATAAGTTGGGTTTTCCCCACAGATTCGACTCTGATTGTATTCTCATTTAGCAGATTTTTGTCATGCCCCTCCAGGCCTCCAGGGTTCCCGTCCACCTTAACTCTCGTTATTCCCACTCTATCCCTACCCGGCTGCGTCTATTCTTATCCTAACGGATTTATGCTTCCGCGTTCGCGCTTTGAGCTCTGATTGGCCACTGACGTTTCTGGTCGCGCCAATCGTGTGACGGCAAGTTCTTTCGCCGGTTAAGCTTAGGCACTCTTTTCGAAGTTGGTTAAGGTTAGAGTTTGTCTTAGAGCAGGGCGATAGAACGCCAGCCCTGATTCCAAACTCTAACCTTTACCAACTTCGAAAGAGTGCCTAAGCTTAACCAGTGATAAACTAGGCGTTAGGTCGTTTGCTGCTGGTCGAGGAGGAAATGGGCGCGTCACGCGATTGGGCGCACATGTCACATGACCAGAAACGTCAGTGGCCAATCAAAGCGCACCAGAAACGGCAGTGGCCAATCAGATTCGCAAAACGTGAACGCGGAAGCATAAATCCGTTAAGATAAGAATAGACGCTACCCAGCTACTCTGCGTGATTTTTTAACGTAGCCTCTGTGAGACGCTCTTTGATTGCAGCGAAGAAGAAAAAGACGCTCTCCGATTGGCTAACCCTAACCCTAACTCTAAGCATAACCACGTCGAAAGAGGGCCTAAGCATAACCACTTCGAAAGAATGCCTAAGCATAACCACTTCGAAAGAATGCCTAAGCATAACCACTTCGAAAGATTGCCTAAGCATAACCACTTCGAAAGAATGCCTAAGCATAACCACTTCGAAAGAATGTCTAAGCATAACCACTTCGAAAGAATGCCTAAGCATAACCACTTCGAAAGAATGCCTAAGCATAACCACTTCGAAGCAGAGAATATATGTACAAGGCGGAAGAGACCCTTCGGAGCTAAACCAGTCAGAGAGGGTCTTTTCTTCTTCCCTGTACGCGGCCTAGCCAATCAGACAGCGTCTTCGCAAACAGAGGCTACGGAGAAAAAAATCGTGCATGAGAACCCGCTCCCGGCTACGATCCCCCCCCCCCCCTGGGTAGTGACCGGGTTCCTTTACTCTTCTTTTTTAATTCAATACACCTGTCATTTGAGTTTACTCTGATTCCACATCGTCTCTGCATGTTTGTGTCTGCATCTGTGTGCTGGCTCAGTTATACCATTACAATTTTGAGAGCAGAGATATGAGTGCACTGATGGTGAATAGACGTGCTGTGAACAGAAGTAAAGAAATATGTATTTAATGGGCTCCAGAAGGAGGAAATTAGCTAAACTTAACTATTGGTTTGGGATATTTTCCCATTAAACAGTTTGGATTAATTTCCTATTCATTTCCCTGAAGATGTTAAAGGTGCTATAGATAACGTTTTTACGTAGCATACTCATTTTTAAACAATACAGCCACAGAGAGACATTGTCAGGACCAGGACTGGGGGACCCAAGATGCAGGCAGACACTGTAGTGATATAGAATATCTTTTATTTCAAGAACGAGGGAAGGTTCTGCAGGCGGTGATGTTGTAGCAGAGAAAGAAGGAAGGCAGGCAGGCAGGCAGGCAGGCAGGCAGGCAGGCAGGCAGGCAGGCAGGCAGGCAGGCAGGCAGGCAGGCAGGCAGGCAGGCAGGCAGGCAGGCAGGCAGGCAGGCAGGCAGGCAGGCAGGCAGGCAGGCAGGCAATGGTGATCCTGGGGCAAAAGAAACACAGAATGAGCGAAGCACAAAAAACGGAGAAAAACAGACAAAAAGCTGTAGAGGAATAATTTCCAAAAAGAGAGGCCTGAAACGTCACTACCAAGTAGCTGAGTTAACGATCTGACGAAGAGTGACTGAACAACCGGGGTAGATACAGTATACTGCAGGGCTGATGAGTAGATGGCCGGCAGGTGTGGTTGCTGAGCAGGTGAGTGGAATCAGTTCATTACAGGAAGCTGCCAGTGCCCATATATGGGCTGCAGGAAGCTACTCGCCTCAGCTGACACACAGACGGGGACAGACAGCTTGAAGCCTTTTTACAACGCATCGCCGTTTCCGGGTTCCCGTTTTGCGCTCTGATTGGCCAGGTCATGTGACATGAGCGCCAATCGTGGGATAGCAAGTTTCTACACTGGTTAAGCTTAGGCACTCTTCGAAGTTGGTTAAGGTTAGAGTTTGTCTTAGAGCGTGATGGCAAGTTTTTTCGCCGGTTAAGCTTAGGCACTAATTTCGAAGTTGGTTAAGGTTAGAGTTTGTCTTAGAGCATGGCAATAGAACGCCAGGCAGTTTGCAGGCTGTTCGACGCGGAAATGGGCAAACACGCTATTGGGCGCACATGTCACATGACCTGGCCAATCAGAGCGCCGGAAATGCGGATGCGTTGTAAAAAGGCTACACGCGGACAGACAGGAGAAAAACAGGGGTAGGGGAGACACAGGAGACGCTGGATCATGACAGACATTTAGAAAAGGTGCAGAATAAAAGTATTGCTTTTGCCCCCAAAACATTACCGGATCTATTATTAATTAATCTATCATTTTAATATTTTTTTGGTTTATCTTTTTTTTATTGGAAGAATTTATGCAAATGTGACATTTCAGTTATAATTTCAAATTATACATCTTCCATTTCCTTCCCCGTTCCTATCCCCTAACCCCACCACATCCCACCCAAGGAGGGCGACAACAAACATACATATACTTCACATAAATAATTTTTTTTAATAATTAAACATAAATACAGATGTGACAGAAAAAAACGACGCAAAAAGAAATCAAGTAAAATTAAAAGAAATAAGAAAAAATTGAAATAAAAACCAGTAGGCCTAATAATAATAATATATAATGTAAGTAATACTCTCCATTTTGGTAGCATAATTTCCAGATACTGTAGTTATAAAAAAAAAAAAAAAAAAAAAAAGTAAATTTAACACCCTCAGCTAGACCACCACACTGCCATCTCCCCAGCCATACCTAGACTAGCAGTGTCAGAAAGGTAGGTGGGGGACGGAGGGGGGTCATGGGGTCAGAGGTTTGGACGGAGGAGGGACTTGGGTCATATGGGTTTTGAAATGAAGTAGGAAGGGCTGCCATGT
>NC_140178.1:103179763-103249436 GCF_963971535.1 Notolepis coatsorum
TGTCGTTGACTGAGTCGCTTGTGTTGTCGCTGTGTGTCAGACTCTGGATTCTTTCGAACACCCGCCCACCTCTACCTCTGATTGGCTTACCATGACATTTTACTTAACCTCAGCCAATCGCGCACTGCCCACTAACCAAGGAAAAAAAGTATTGCTTCTCGGCGCAGAGATCTGTCTGATGAAAAAAACAGCTTCAATCATAGTAATGCGCCGGATTTTTTATTTTTCTTTTTTTGGCAGTAACGGTAACAGCTTTATTAAGATTGGAAGAGTAATCGGTTAGATTACTCGTTACTGAAAAAACTACCGCCGTTAGTAATGCCGTTATTTATAACGCCGTTATTCCCATCACTGGATGTCACAGTATGATGTCATAATCAAACATTTTAGAACATTTGTGATGTCACAGTATCATGCCATAATAGAACATTCGAGAACAATCATGCGATTAATCGAGTTAAATATTTTAATCGTTTGACAGCACTAATATATATATATATGTGTGTGTGTGTGTGTGCGTGTGTGCGTGTGCGCGTGTGTGTGTGTGTGTATGTGTGTAGGGCCATTAATGATTCCGTTTGGCCACGGCAAGGGGCCATATGGTAACCTGAACATTCCATCACCGAGACGGTATTGCTCACACGAGCGTGCACACACATGGACCCCGCCCCCTCCACAAACCCCCCCCCCACACACACACCTGAACCCGTTAGCACCACATAGCAGCGAAGGACGGCGGAAGTCGTGGCGCGTGGAGGGCAGAGAACATCGGGCCAAATGCAGGATCTGTGTCGCAGAGCACTCAGGCAACTCGCGTGGCAGAGGTGACTCACGAGATCTTCGTCCTCCTCCTCCTCTGCAGCATCTTGATGAAGACTTTCCCCGGGCAGGCCTCTCGCGGTTCTTCCTGCAGTGACTCACTGACGGTTCCAGCCCACCTTCCCTCTCCACGCGCTTCCGTACTGGTGCTGTGTTTCTGCTCACAATGTCTATTGTCTGCAGTACAGTACCTGTTTTTAAGTGACTGTTTTTAATCCTACTGTGTATTGCAGAATACTGGTTGAAGTTCAAGGTCAAGTTGAAGTTCAAGTTTGTTTTTATTTGTCAGAACAAAATACAGGATACTTTATAATGAAATGCTTGTTTCTCATGAGTCCCTGAGAGTGTGCTACATACAGTAAAGAGAAAGTAAGTAAAACATGAAGAAGTAAAAAGTAGATAAAGTCAATATACATATATACAATATAGACAGGGTACATTTTCAGAAAATTATAACCCTGAAGGCATTTCGTGTTTATTTTTGGTACACAACATTTCTAGGGGTATTAAGGGGTGCTGAATCCAAATCTGCTGTATACCAAGCTAAAAGATTTCAAATAAGGCCTCAAAATTGAGAAATCCAACATGGCCGCCAGCGCGAGGCTGAAATCTATTTAAGTGCATATCTTTTTGACTAAACAAGGTAGAAACATGAATGAAATGTGTTTTTATATGTTTGCATACATGAGGAATTTTAAATCATATCCTTATTTTAGATCAGTTGTGAAAATGTTGCTCGAAACTCATATTTATAGCAGAAACGGTGGTCATTATTGATGCATAACTCATCAAACAAATAAGAAAGAAAAGCAGGATGATCCCAGGCCATGGATTTATTCATCAAACTCTTTTCTCTTGAATTTTTTTAATCAGACTGGCCATTTATGCAAATTAGATAGTCCTTAATATGCGTACAGTAGCTTGGGTACAGTCATTCATTGTCAGTCATCAATCGTATTCAGGCAGGTGTCCCAGGTGTCTTGCAGTTGCATGATTCATCCAATGCCACTTTTCCTGAATAGAATAGAATAGATTATATAATATAATAAAATTTTAATAATTTACCATCTTTATTAGTTGTCATACAGAATACAGAATACTTTGCATGAAATGTTTCTTTCTGTGTTGCTCGTGAGAGTGTGCTAGATAATAACAAGATAGTATAAAATAAGTATAATAAGTATAAAATAAGAAGTCAAGTAGGTAAACAAGTGTAAACAACAAAATTGTTCAGTGTATCTATATATACAGTATGTACAGCTGGTACAAAAATGGTGAGGTATAGCTTAGCTTGTGATGCCACCTTGTAGTGGTGAGGTGCAATAAGGAATGAGAATGATATGCAATTTCCTTACTAATAATATAAATATAAATATAAAGTGTAAAGTGTGTCTAAAGTGGTAAAGTGGGTGCTACAGTGTGTTGTTTATTTAAGTGAGTGTATGTGCGCTGTGGGTGTGTTGATGGTTTGCTTATTGTTCATTGTTCATTCATTGAGCATCCTGATGGCCTGGGGATAGAAGCTCCTTCTGAGTCTCTCTGTGCTTGCCCTGAGACTCTGGTATCGCTTGCCTGACCGCAGCAGTTCAAAGAGGCAGTTGTTTGAGTGGCTGGAGTCTTTGATTATTCTCTTAGCCTTGCCCATGCACCGCTTGTTGTAAATGTCTTGAGAGTGGGAAGCCCACCTTCAATTGTGCGTTCGGCTGAACGGGCCACTCTCTGTAGTCTGCTGCGGTCTTGTGCAGTGCTATTCCCAAACCAGGAGGTGATATTGCCAGTCAGGATGCTCTCTATTGTGCATGAGTAGAAGTTCTTGAGGATCTTCTGACTCACATTGAACTTCCTTAAGTGCCTAAGGAAGTAGAGGCGTTGTTGTGCCTTCTTGATAACACTGTCAATGTGTGTGGTCCATGTCAAGTCCTCGGATATGTGGACTCCGAGGTACTTAAAACTGTTCACTCTCTCAACCGGTGCCCCGTCGATGCTGAGGGGGCTGTAGTCCCTGACCCCGACCTCCTAAAGTCCACAATCATCTCCTTTGTTTTGCTGAGAGGCTGTTCTCTTGACACCATCCCGCTAGAACCTGAACCTCTTCCAGGTAGGCCCTCTCGTCGTTTGCAGAGATCAGGCCCACCACTACTGTGTCGTCAGCAAATTTGATGATTGTGTTGTTGTTCCGCTGTGCCACACAGTCATGTGTGTACAGGGAGTGGAGGAGGGGACTCAGGACACAGCCCTGGGGGGCCCCTATGTTGAGAGTGATGGATGAGGAGGTGCAGTTGCCTGCTCTCACCACCTGGGGTCTACCCGTCAGGAAGTCCAAGACCCACTGGCAGAGGTCATAGTTCAAGCCCAGGTCCCTGAGCTTGGCTATGAGTTTGGAGGGGACTATGCTGAGCTGTAGTCGATGAATAGCATTCTCACATAGTTCCCCTGCCTCTTGTCCAGGTGTGATGCTGCTGTGTGCAGCACATGGACTATGGCGTCCGCCGTGGACCTGTTGGGGCGGTATGCAATTTGCAGGGGGTCCAGGTTGATGGGGAGGGAGGAATAGATGTAGTCCTTCACTAGCTTCTCAAAGCACTTCATGGCTATGGAGGTGAGAGCTACAGGGTGGTAGTCGTTGAGGCAAGCAGGCTTGGATTTTTTGGGTACAGGGATAATGGTGGACTTCTTCAGACAGGTGGGGAAGACAGCCTGTTCTAAGGACAGGTTAAATATGTCAGTGAATACCGGGGCCAGTTGGTCGGCACAGACTTTTAGGACGTGGCCGGGGATACCGTCCGGTCCTGCTGCCTTCCTGATATTCACTTTCTTAAAAGTCCTCCTCACCTCATGTTCTGTTATCCTGAACACTGAGTCTCCATCAGCAGTGCCCCCCCCCCCTCCATTGCAGTGGTTTGTAGGCTGGTGCTGTTATTCCCAGCCATAGATCCCAGCCAACCATAGATCTTGCAGATTAATCTCTCTGTTGATCTTCTGTGAAAGGGCCCTTCCCAAGGCCAGCAAGATCAGTGTGATGGTGCTCGAACACCTGCCAGGCTGTTTTCTTTCCGTGACCACTGAACTGGGACACACTGTCACATCCGGTGGGGGCATGGAAGGCAAGGATTGTGTCCAGTTGATCATCAGATAGTAGCTTTCTAATGTCATGTACTGGAAAATATTTTGGATCCTTCGATATCCCAGCTTTCATGTAGAGATGCGTACATCGGATTCTGTCATAGTGAGCCAAGAGTAGAAGCAGCACATCTGTGTCACGCGCTGACACGACGATTGTTTCCATTGGAGCCTGGATGAGAAAATCAGACTTGTATCAGCTTCCTCATGGTCAGCACTCAGAGAGGAGACTTCAAGATCTGGATCTGTTGACTTGACAGTTGTCGCTTCAGCAAACCTCCCTGATACTACAACTACAGGTTCATCATCCGGGCTGTGTTCTATCAGGTGGTTTGAGAGTAGTTGAGCGATATCTGATTTGTTGTCTTCAAGGGCCATGAAGCTCGACCAATCGGCAGGAAGTGGAACACGATTTCACGACGTACTGGTCTGTGGCACTGTTTGCGTTTCACCCTTGTGCCTGTTTTGATGGATTGGTCATGGTATCTGTCAAAGACGACATCTACCCTCTGGTATTTTGCTCCCATCTTCAACACGGTGTCAGTGAACTTGTTGGCATAGTTACCAAATGTTCTAGTGTCAGGTGGCTTTCCGAGTGCCATTACCAGAGCTTGGCCATCAATGACCAGGCAGTTGGGTCCCTGAAGGGTAAGATCTGCACGGGTTTTAACTTGTTTCGTCAGTATATTTGCTAACACAGACTTGTTGGTGGAATGTAGACTCCAGTTAGTTGTGGCCAGAGATGGCGGAATGGGCATGAGCTCATGCTGGAGGATATTGTCAAGGTCTACCTTACGACCTGCTCTGTAAACTGTGATGAGCTTGTCCACTTTGATGGTGTTTTGCTTGTTCTTGGAAAGTTGCACAACTTCATACAAAGAGGCATGTTATGGTTTGTATAGCAACCCCAATAGCACAACACAAGACAGGTATGAGAGTTAGCCAAAAACAGGGCATTATTTATTTCACAGGGAAAAAAGGTAGCACTGACCCTTTAAGGGTGAAATACACTAGAGTCCACGAACAACAAAAAATGCAGCGCTGGCCCTTTAAAGGGTGACCAAAAAAACATCCAGGACATCACAGAAATGTTCAGGTAGTCACGAGACTCACCAGGCAAAGGTGCCGACAGGGAACTTGAAAAACGAGGACCGCACGGAAGCGGTGATCACACAGGGAATATCCACAGGAGCATGGCGGTGCTCACACAGGGAAATCCACAGGAGCATGAAAACGTCCCAGCAGGAAAACGGCGCCGACGTCTCACACTGGGGATGCGGCAGTAGGTGGTAGGATGTAGATGGCACGACGTCTCACGCCGGAGACGCGGCAGTAGATGGTGGCAACAAGATGACCTGGCCATGAGTGGAAGGCAGTCGGCAGTCTTTGTAGTCTCTCGAGGGGCTAATTACCAACCACTCACAGGTGCGCGAAGTAGAAAAGCGGCACGCCCCCTCGTTGGGCAGCATGCAGTCCTCTCCAGCCCTCACAAGGCAAATGTCTTGGCTTTGTTCTTTCGAATGGGTGATTTCAGGTTCAAGTGCTGGTCACTATCTGGAGGTTCACACAAACGTTTGTCCACAAACATGTTCAGTTGTGCCTGTCCAAGGTGTTCTGCGCCAAGTATGGATTCTTGAATCTCTGGTGTGACTACGTCCTTGTTGATGGATGTAAGAACACTTACAAAAGCACATTTAATTCAGGTTTGTACCTTGTGTAGTCACACTTAACTCATTAAGCCCCACCATTTATTTTTAGAAAATTCGCCTAAAACAGCATGCTTACATTAAAATGCTTATATATCCAGATTTATAAGAGAAACTTGCATAAACTTGGTACCTGAAGAAAGCTAAGACTTGGGGGATTCTAATGTTGGTGTCCAACACTGTACAGTTATTACCAAATTGCTGTAGTATTCCTGCAAACACTGAAGAAATGTAATTTCTTTTATCCTCGCCTATACAAAGATTACAGTTAGTCAAAATCACCCTGTTACTCTCATGGTTGCACCCCAGCTATATTCATACTTTTTTCCTCCATAGGTGCAGATGTTCTGTGCAAAGTTTCATGTCAGTAGAATAAAAACTGTGGGTTTAGCACCTGTTTTTGTGGAGAGAGGGCCTGGTGCTGGCGGCCATGTTGGATTTCTCAATTCTGAGACCTTATTTGACATTTCTGAGCTTGGTATACAGCAGATTTGGATTCAGCACCCCTTAATACCCCTAGAAATGTTGTGTACCAAAAATAAACACGAAATGCCTTCAGCACTTTATACAAGCACATTTTCTGAAATTCTGCCTAGTCTAATATACAATACAGAGTAAAATGAGTACCAGTGAGGTAGAATGCAAAGGTACAAAACTTGGGGTAGGGTGCAAAGGAGGTATGAATGTGGTGCAAATCTCTTTAATAATAGATAAATATAAAGTGTGTTAAAGTGTCTAAAGTGAATAAAGTGAGTGGTAATGTGAGTGATATGTTCTACTGTGTATTGCAGTATACTGGTTGAAGATACTGTTCTACTGTGTGTTGCAGAATACTGGTTGAATCAGGGCCATTTCTAGCTTTTTGGGGGCCCCTTACAAAATGTGGTTTGGGGGCCCCTATTTTGTCAAACTATGGTGGGGGGATTCCAAACCCTTTAACATCTTAAGCCCGAGCGGTCCGGTACCGGTACGACATTGATATCACGCCATAAATCCATCTCTACAGAATGTATGAATTAATATTGCGTTTTCTTTTTCAAATGTAGCCAAGAGTAAAGACCCTAACCCTGTCAAAACAGCAGCCATAGTGTATATTTTCAGCAATACGTTTGTTTACCAATAGGTTAAAGTGTTATTAGTGAAATATTTGTTTTGGAAATGTATTTGGAAACAGGCGAATATAGACGCTAAAAGAATCCACGGCGCCATTTTGTTTGTAGTCATATGAGGACGGGAGACCCAGGGCTTTCGAATGGCGTTGGAATTTCCAAAAACGACAGCTCCTGTCAATCAAATTACTTGTGGAATAACTTGTTTATTTATCTTATTTTTCTGGATTATCTACCACAAAACTGAATGCTGTTGGCATGAATTAGAGTTTATCTACCTTTCTGTGAACGTCTAGCAAAAAACGGCGTTGCAATCTGATTAAAAATGGTGGAGGAATCTTCATAATAAAAAAGTAACTGTATTTACAGTAGATTTCATTCACGGTTGTTGCAGCACGCCTGGTGATACTAAATCCAGATTGAACTCTGCAATTGGAAAGAGGAGATTTGGCCTGATCCATAGATGTGTGACTTGGCTATAATAAGGTCATTTATAGGCCTGATATTCTATATTCTATAATAATATTTAAAATGGCATGTGTCCGGATGGCAGAATTCAGTACTTCTGTTTAATCATCCTCCCTTTATTCATTTGCTTAGATTTTCTGTGCACTTGATCTCAAGAAGGTGCTGAATGAGAATTTTTTTTCAATTTTAGCATGGTGTTATTCACCGTCAAATAAGAAAAAAGAAAAGAAATTTGATATTCTCCTTTGGTTCATTACAATTTACTCAAGCCTAGTAACAAACACAATATTTCTGACACTGGGAATACATTCCCTGAGATCCATAGATGTCCCTAGATACCAAGAACATGCAGATGGACCTTGTAGAAGTGGAGCAATCTTCCATTTACTTTTTAGGCGAATTTTCAGAAAATAGGGCTAGGGCAGGGGTTCTCAACCTGTCTGCTGCCAAGGCACCCCTGTGTTCAATAAAATATTCCAGGTCACCCCTACATACGATAAATACTTTTCCGGTCCTGTCTTTTTTGCTACAATGATGACAAAAGTGCTTGCTTTCAAAATAATGTTTATTTAAGAAACCGGGAAACACATTTGTGTGTTTATTAACAGGTGTTTCAGGTCTAAATGGCTTAGTACTGTTGACATTACACTGCTTGTAGTAGTACATCAAATAGCATATTTCTTTAAATAAAATTACAGAAAATTATCACTAAAGTGCTATTTGTTGCAGCTGCACACTTTTCCATAAAAATAGCATATTTGGATAAGTGTGACCATTTCTCAAAAACTGAAAATCATGTATTTTATTTTAAATACAGAAAATGATCACTAAAGTGCTATCTGTTGCAGCTGCACTATTCTCCATAAAAATAGCATATTTGGATACGTTTGACCATTTCTCAAAAACAGAAAATCATGTATTTTTTTTAAATACAAAAAAGGATCACCAAGTTACCATTTCTCAAAAAATATAAATAAATACAGAAAATAAGCACTCATTCACTCAGTGGACATTTCTAGCTCAATGCGAGGTCTGCTGCTGCTGGCTAATAATACGGTCAATACGTGGGGAGATCTTTGGCAACACACATGTCATCCTCAAGGCTCAACTTGGCCCTATATTTTATTTTCAGAGCTGTTATGGATGAAAAGCCGGCTTCACACAGATATGTGGTGCTGAATGGTATCAACACCTTAACTGCTGCATCATGAGATACTTGGTACTCAGCACCACACTCTGAAACGAGCTCTCCAGGGCCCTGTTTCTTGTACCTGGTTCAACTAAGTCGATCAAGATGTCATTATCCAGCTTCAGTTAACCCGATGTTCGAAGCCGGGATTTTCCTGTTCCTCGAAGGTGGATTCAGTCTCGTTAACTCAAGCCAGACTTGCGACTCAGGCTAAATGCGCGCGGCCGCTTCAGGCGAAAAGCCAGCACGTATCGATGGCAGAGATCCTGATTCTCTAACGGCATTGATTGATTAATTGATTTAAAACTTTATTGACAGATTGCAATACGGCTCAATCGCCTCGCCGACAAGTTAAATGCGTTATCTATAGGCTAATTTTAAGTCCCTCATTACCTCAATCAATCAGATTATATTTCTTTAAACTTGCCTGCTGGATTGAATAATCAAATGAGATCTTGCTAGCGAAAATAATTAGTTAAACTTATACAGAATTACGATACGGCTCTCTTACCCATTGATTGATGTATAGTCGATCTTTAACTTATCTCCAATGTGGTCTAACGGGTTGTTGTTTTGACTATCACGCAGACGACCGGGGTTCGAGACCCTAGTCTTTTCCTTCTTTTTGCAATATAGGAATAATTCAATTTGGTGCACGTTGAGAGCTATATAAAGAATGACATCCTCAATGCATGTAGATTTATAATATTTTAACTTAAAACCAGGCTACTTTGGCGTATAATCATTAATATTATATTCAAAAAAATCATATTGGAAACATCGGGTTTTGAACCCCGGTCGCTGGGTTGGCAGGCTTGAGCACTACCGCTGCACCACTGTGCCAGATGGGATAAATTCATTGTTTATACATTAATGAACGAGAGACCCGTGTTTAGAATATCCTTTGTTTTGAATGAAGTTTATCTCTTTATTCTCATTCATTAATGTGACGTCAACGGCTCATTCAATTTCTCAAATCCGTCAAACAGCACATCTCATCAGACATCTTAATCCCAGTTACAATTAAAATAACCACATAATGTGTACATCGCACGAGCGAGCGCCACGGTATATATAACGTGCATTATTTAGGACAAAGTGAATTTAGTATCAGCATTTTGGGTCTATTTTACATTTCAAAAGCCCCCTCTGGAAGAATGGAGCACAAAAACGTAATTCAGAATGGTATAATGCAGATCGTAGACTGTGGGAATAGTTTCAGGAAACGGGCTGTCACTTCTTTGCGGGGGCGTGGCGATGGTTCAGGCTAACTTGAACTTGAACTCTGCTTTCGACCAGGCTCAAACTTTTGGATCTGTTGTCATGGTGATTTGGAAAATCCACGTACGGGGAACCGGAAAGTCCGGCTAACTCAGTTATCCAGTTAAAGTTATCCGGCTAACTCAGTTATCCAGGTACAAGGAACGGGGCCCAGGTGGATGTATCAGATGAGATTTCAATGAGTTCTTCCAAGAGTTTGGATGGAGATGTGTCAGGAAGCTTTGTCTCAATGTTGTCTGTAACGTTTTTTTTTATCCAGAGTAACTTGGTGATCCTTTTCTGTGTTTTATTAAATAATGATTTTCAGATTTTGAGAAATGGTCAAACTTATCCAAATATGGTATTTTCATGGAAAACAGTGCAGCTGCAATAGATAGCACTTTAGTGATAATTTTCTGTAATCCAAAAAGTATACAAAAATATACTGTACATTGGAGGTGGTTGGGTGGGTGGGGTGGGGACACTGTACAACTGTACAAGCAAAACTGTACATTGGAATATTGACAAAACCATACTTGGTCATTTACTGTACATTGGAGGGGGTTGGGTTGGGACATTTACAGGGTCCAGTTTCGAATTGCAGTCTCCTGTAGGCGTTCTTTGAGAGTGGTTTTGAAAGTGAATAGTGATTCACATTCCTTTACAGCTTTGGGTAGGGCGTTCCACATTGATGTGGCATAATTGCTAAACGTGTTTAGTCCCTTGTTTGAGCCGAATCTGGGTTTAACATGATTTGTGGAGCTCCCTCTGGTGTTGTGATCGTGGTATTCACTGACCTTTGGGAAGTATTTTGACATGTACATGGGTACCTTGGTCGTGTAGTGTATCTTGTAGACCAGGCCCATTGCAAGTTGTTGTACTCTGTCATCTACTCTAAGCCATCCTAGGTTGTCAAAGTGGGCAGGGTTGAGGTGGGTTCTAGGAGTAAGGTCAAGCAGTAGTCTGACCAGTTTGTTTTGAGATGTTTGTAATTTTGTTTTTAACGCCTTTGAGGTGCTTTGGTACCATGAGTCGTAGTACCCTTGAATGAGTGCTCCTGCCAGTATGTATGTATGTATGTATGTATGTATGTATGTATGTATGTATGTATGTATGTATGTATGTATGTATGTATGTATGTATGTATGTATGTATGTATGTATGTATGTATGTATGTATGTATGTATGTATGTATGTATGTATGTATGTATGTATGTATGTATGTGTACTGTATGTATACTGTATGTATACTGTATGTATACTGTATGTATGTATACTGTATGTATGTATGTATGTTTTTGCAGACTTCAATCTCGGAATTCTATAACCCCATAGATTTCAATGACCAGTAACCATTGTGGCACCATCGTTAGACTGTTAGAAGTCCTCAAAATGTTATCATACAAAGAATCTGAAAGTAAGTTTAATGTTGAACCCCTGGTCCTCTCCACAAAAGCTTTCAATAGATCCCTTTTGTTTGTCAAACTCTAAACCGCTTCGTTCTGTGCACACGACCCATCCACAGTAGGCATGATATGCATAATCAGATCATTGCATAACCCTCCTAAAACTTCACTTGATATAAAAACATTTAACAATGACTTTTCTTAGCGAGAGGAGATGGAGATCATGTGGTGGAGATTGAATTTAGGAGAAAAGGAGATGATTCCACTATGAGGCACAGTGTGATGGAGCATGATACTTTTAATTGAGCTAGAGAGAAAACAGTCTAATAGAGAAGAGTCTGACCATAATATGAAAATACTAATACTAATGAAACCCATATTAGGTATTAATCTTCCTTGGTTAATACAAATGTCATCTATCAGTGCACAACTATTAAGTGCACTTTGTTCATTGGTGGAGCCCGTCGCTACCCGAATGGTTGTGACCCAAGGCCTGTTGCTTTCCAGAAGGCTGTGTCCTAAGGGGCCGTGTAAAACAGTGAAGCCGTTATCTGTAGGGGAGAGTGGGGTGAGGAGTGCCACTTTTTACTTAAAGTGCCTTTAAAGCAAGGGGATTACAGTAATTCCCCCAACTAAAATATGTACATATAGTTTAGGATGTTGTGCATCCCTGGGGACAATCACTTTGGATCTTAAATAAACTGTTTCAGAAATATAGCTTTAGAAAAAAAAGTGGTTTTGTGGCACAACTTGCCCCCGGTGCGGGGTAAGTTGTGACATTAGAGAGAATACACTGGGGTAAATTGTGCCATTGATAATTTTACGTAAAACAGATCATTTTAATCTCAAAAGCGGTAAAAGCATCCTGCAGATCTTCATCTCCTTTCCAACCTGACGTATAGTCTTCCCCTGTTGCACCTCTTTCACTGCTCTTTCCAACTTCTCAAGAGGAGTTGAAACCCTGTCTGTCTTCCGTTTGTATATCTGCGTGGCATGATGGATTTTGGTCTAAAATTAAGTATATCACATAGTTTTAGTGATCAAATGCAATAATGCAATGTACAATAACAATAAAATACAATAAAGTAATATATATAGTTAATAATTATAAGTTGGGGCAACTTAACAAAGAGAATATCTGGCACAACTTAACCCAGGCCCTTTGGCACAAATCACCCCAAGCCTACCATTTTGAAAAAAATGCATCCCCCAGCTGTTTTGAGCTAGCATCATGCTAACTGTATAGACTCATGGTGTAGCTTACTAAAGCACTAAAACATGTGTGAACTGTTTTCAAAGTTGTCTATAATTGTTCAAACACAGCAATCAAAAAACCTTGATCATACAAATTTTACTTTGGAGGGCAAACAAATGTTTTTTGAACTTAAATGTGCTTACCTCTCAAGCCAGGTGTCTCCCTTCTCTGCAGGTTGAGTGAAATGGATGCCTCTTCAAAAATATGTTGTCACATGACCAACTTCTTCTATGGTTTTCTAGATAACAGGGGTGGAACTACATGCCCCTTGGCACTACTCACCCCACTCTCCCCTACTGCTTCTGTTTGGTGTTTCTTTAAAAAAAAGAAAAAAACAGTGACAGTTCTGTCTTTATGTGTATCCTTTCCTTGACCATAGACATAGATTTCTGTCTTTCTCTGTGTGTGCGTGTGTGTGTGTATGTGTGTGTACGCGTGCCTATGTGCACATGTATGTGCATGCGTGTGCAAGGCGGGGCTGATCTACACAAGAAACGATAGTTCCTCGGACCACATTCAGTATTTGAAACAGGAGGTTAAGTTGGAGAGAATGTAATGATTCCTTGTAGGACATGTACAAGGTCCTCAGCCTATTCACTGCTGTAAAACTCCCTGTACTGTATAGCGCAACACGAGAGCCGCCTCAGCACTCAGTGGCGATCCATAGGCTGTTTTCTCGCTGCCCGTACGTGACTGGAATAGGGATCAGGTAACTTTTAACGTCTACATGCTCTGCTTTTCTCTGCAGAAACAAGGATTATGTATACAGCTGTGTACAGGTCACAGTACACACTCTGTGACCCTTTTATTTAACACATGACACAACTACCTACCACAATCAGACAAAAGGCACAACACAAGCTTGCATATAGATGGACAGTTCTCAGCCTGGTGCAATTCTTCAAACAAGGCAAGCTGTCACTGTGTTCGTGTTCGCTATATGACCCTGTGGCAACTCTCCAACCGTACATTTTCAAAAGGCTTTTTTTCTCTTAACTCCGTTTAAAAACAAACCTGGTGTGTTTTCTGGCCGTCTGGCGAACACGTCTCTCGAATATTATGCTTCACACTGTCTCGCACACATATTGATGCTTTAATAAAGAAAAATGTAATTCACAGTTGCTTTTTTCTATAGGGTTAAATCATGCTTTCCGCCCACCTCCTGGAAACAGGTGGTTATGGCCCTTTTTTTTTATCACAACTAGACTATGGCGACATAGTTTATATAGATTTGCTTGTCCTACTGCCTCGATCCGCTTTATCATGCCGCTCTGAGATTTATCTCCAACTCACCTTATAGGACGCATGACGCATCACTGTACACTCTATTCACTAATTTGTTGGACTTCACTGGCTACACGCAGGTTGCAGCACTGGTATGTTTTATATATAAGGCTGTTCTTGGAGAACTTCCATGGTACATCAATTCCAAGCTTGAATTAATTCAAAACCCGCTCAGCCTCAGGTCCAGCACCTGGATGCGCTTTAAAATACCGCCCGTGCGGACTGAGGCAAGTCAAAGAAGCCTATTTTATTTTGGTCCTTGGGCCTGGAATGACCTCCTGACAAGTCTCAAACTGGCCTCTCTGATCTCCTTGTGTTGTTTTAAACTAAAAATATCGGAAATCCTTTCCACCTGCTGCTCCTGCTTTGATGTTGGATTTTACATTTTGGTTGATTGATATTGTTTTATTGTGCTTGTATTTTTAGACTTTTTTGAATTTGATGGTTGTATGGTAGTTAACTGTATGTGTATTGTGTCTTGTTATGTATGTTTTGTCATAAGTTGTGCTCGCCTTCTTGGCCAGATCACCCTTGAAAAAGAGACTGCGGTCTTAATCGGTTTTTATTTTCTGGTTAAATAAAGGTTTGATGATGAATTGTGATGAATCTAAGTGGTTCGCAGGTCCAAATAGTTTTTTTTACATTTCAGACAATACTGGCTCAGCAAGGCACACAGGATCCTGAAAGACCCCCAGCTGCCCAAACCACAAACAGTTTGAGCTCAAGACCTCCCTGAGAGGGAATTTATATCTTCTTGTCTGACTCTGGAGAAGACGGTGTGTGCATTTCCCCGTAAAATATCATTGTGTTCCTTTAAGACAATACAATCTAGAAATATTTTATTTAATGCTTTGTGTTTTGCCCCTCTCAGCGTGAAGCATGAAGATCACCTTTCACGTGAATTATTAACACGTCTACAGGATGCTATAGCAAAGACGTTTCTTTCTTTTTATTATTATTTCTTTTTTAAGTATTCACCAGGGAACACCAAGCCAAAACCTGGACTCATTACTAATTAATTGGATTCCAAGAAACCCAGAGATTTAATAGGAAGATTCTGATGTCCTTTTTATCTTGCCGCCCCCACATGCATTTATTAATTTATTAGATTAGATTAGTATCAAATGTATTATCATTATACAGCACAAGTACAGCACAACGAAAAGAGATTCGGCATCTAACCAGAGTACAAATGTAGCAGTAAAGTAAAACAGCAATATACAATGTACAGGTGGGGACGAGGTGGGAGGGGCAAAGGGTTTATGAGGGGCTGCTAGGGAGACCTAAAATGGACTATCGATACCATCTGCTAATGAGGAACTCTACGAGGGTTGGAAAAGTTGTGGACTCATAGGGGCACTCTCTGTAGAGAGTTGTGAGAGAGCTGGACTTCAAAGATATAACCTTAGAGGGAAACTCAAACTGGAACAGCAATCTTCAAGAACAACCAGGAAGGCTATGTGTATTTCTCTGTGTGGAGTCACCTTGTGGAATAATCTGGAGGAGGAGATAAAATCCAGTCAATCTATAAGTATATTAAAGAGGAAGTTCAAAAAGATGGTGTTCACAAATTATACCAGGGAGAAAGACCAACGTATTGTATGAGAATGATTTGAAGGGTGACACGGGAGTATAGTCTAGTGTGTGTGTGTGTGTGTGTGTGTGTGTGTGTATGTGTGTGTGTGCATGTGTGATTGTGTTGTGTGTAGTTGAAGTATTTGTAAATTGTATTGTATTATATGTATTGGTAATCGTGTCATATACTTGCTGAAGTATATATAATATTATATATAATATAGTTATTGATGGGGGATGGAAACATATAAGCTTTGCTTCTTCCATCTCATTTTCAAACAGTGTATAGCAGTGGAGGCTGCTGACCAAATTTTTTGGTGAAGCACAAATTATTATATTATATTATATATTAAATAATATTTTTAAAACATCCCCCACTGTGTGTCAGTGGTCAGTGGACACAGATGAAAACATATTAACATTAGGTGACAGCGGACCTGACCAGATGAAAACATATTAGGTGACAGCGCACCTGACCAGATGAAATCATATTAGGTGACAGCGCACCTGACCAGATCAAAACATATTAGGTGACAGCGCACCTGATCAGATCAAAACATTTTAGGTGACAGCGCACCTGACCAGATCAAAACATATTAGGTGAAGGTGACAAGGAAGCCACAGACTCATACCCCCCCGACACTCAACTAACCGCCTCGGACAGTCCTTCATACCAGTGGCCATCAGGCTCTACAACAGTGGGCAGCGACTGCTGCCAGACATCGACCTAGAACTAATAGGAACCCAAGTAGGACAATAAAACTACCTTATGCATACTGCACCTTATGTGGATACTGTGATACTGTGAATAATGAATAATGTATATTTCAGTTAGTTAGATAGTAAATTATATTGACCTATTTGTTTACACTGCTTGTGTTGTTTTCACTACCTGTACCCCCCCCCCCCCCCTTCCCCCATGCTGCTATGATGCCTGAATTTCCCCAAGGGGATCAATAAAGGAATATCTTATCTTATCTTAAAAGGAAAGATGAAATTACCTACCTGGGTTCCATCCTATAGAGGCAAATATTTCCTGTGACAAAATGGGATCCAATGTAATAAAACTAAGTCAACCAACGAACTAGATTTAATGTACCGGATCTCCTCTCTGGTAAACAAGAATACCTTGAAGACTCTAACAGGAGCACTCATTCAAGGGTACTACGACTATGCTTGCACCTCATGGTACCAAAGCACCTCAAAGGCACTAAAAACAAGATTACAAACATCACAAAACAAACTGGTCAGACTACTGCTTGACCTTACTCCTAAAACCCACCTCACCCCTGTCCACTTTGACAACCTAGGATGGCTTAGAGTAGACGACAGACAGAGTACAGCAACTAGCAATGGGCCTGGTCTACAAGATACACTACACCACTAAGATACCCATGTGCATGTCGAAATACTTCCCAAAGGTCAGTGAATACCACGACCACAACACCAGAGGGAGTTCCACAAATCATGTTCAACCCAGATAAAATAATAAAAAAAATAAAAATAAAAAAAACGTTTTTTTTAATAAAAGAAAATAGTCATAACTTAGAAATTAGATTGCATAGGTCTATGAATCGATATCGCGATTCTGTTTCGATTAATTGCCCAGCCCTACAGTGTGTACAGTAAGTTAGCTTGGTGATTATCATTGTGATGTAGGCTAAGCTGCCTAGCTACTGTTAGCATACAAGCACTGTAGCCTACTTACTTTTTCATCCACAACGTTTTTTCTGATCCAGATGCATAAATCCACTTCTTCATGTTGCTCAGTTGCTGGTTTATACTTCGGTCCTAATGTTGGTGCAAAGTTTAATTTAGCCTGACTTGTTATAGCTGTACAGCTTACTAACTACTAAACAACAACTTTCTCATAGTCTCAACTTTCACATAGTCAAAATGGGTCCAGCTGCATGTGAGGAGGATAGGTTTAGCTCGGGCCAATCTCAAGTTTCTCAAGTTTCTTTATTATTTGTCATACAGAAGTACAGAATACTTTTATACAAAATGCTTCTTTATGTTACATTTTGTATAAAAGTATTCTGTACTTCTGTATGACAACTAATAAAGAAACTTGAGAAACTTGAGATTGGCCTGAGCTAAACCTATCCTCCTCACATGCAGCTGGACCCATTTTGACTTTGCAATGCAGAAATCTCTGATTGGATTTGCAAGGCTGCCAATCATATTCAACCTCCGTGTATTGGATGTCAAGGGCTGTCAATCAATCAATCCTCCATTCAATGGCAAGAGTTTAACTGCACAGACCGTGCTTAGATGAAGTTAATAGCCTATTTTGATTCGCTGTTATTTATTATTTATTTAACAATGGGTCACACCTGTGAAGTTTTCTTCACGAATAATTACTGCAGGCAATACTGCAGTGCAGGCCTGCTCAGAGCTGTACATTTTGGCCATTTTTGAAGAAAAAAAAATTCACTGGCATTTTTTACAGAGGAAAACATTTATAATAAAAAAAAAAAAAAAAAAATAAAAAAAAAATATATATATATATAGTTTTTTTTTTTTTTTTTTTTTTTTTATATATAGGTATATGTAAATTAATAATAATTATGAATTATGAGTGAATTTGTGTTTCACGTGTTGTCATAGAGAAACCTCCACTGGTGTATAGTTTCTGGCTGTTTTATTTTTAAAAAAAATTTGGGGGGGGGTTCCTCTTTTCCCATTTAATTTATTTTCAAATGTTGTTTTGCCGGACAATGGTAAAAGTAGCCAAACTAACACTGTGGTTTGAAATAAAACTATTGAAACTTGAATCTTGTGGAGGAGGAACTTTAGTTTTTTTGTGGATCTACTGCCGTAGATTTATTTTGGCTGATTTATATGTATAAAGACTTGTGTGTGTATTTGATCGTGTCATGTACACCCCCCCCCCCCCCGATGATTTTGTGAAGAAACATATATATATATGGTATATACCTTTGATTTGGAAATATTTGGAGTTTCAGGCGAGTAACCCGAATGATTTGGGCATAATGCATATATATCTTGCGATCTAGAAAGAAATACTGGATTTTTTTCGAAAGGGCCGATGTTTAGCGTGGAATAGCACACACACTAAAGTATGTAGAAATTAACTGGTTTGCCAGTGTTGGACTATAAACAATGCCTGTCAAATGAGCCATACTATTGTCTCCATAACTATAATACAGAACACATGATGGGTCCGCAAACATTGCAAAAATGGTCAATAACGCTGACGCCATTGAGTAGAGATGGGAAAACAGCGCGGCGGTCAATGAGTTAAGAAAGGCTGTCTATGTCATAATCACGGCGAGAGCGTACTTCACTCCCCCTCCTTCTCCCCTCACATTCACCACGCACTCCTCTTCATCCTCCCTTCCATCCACCACGCACTCCTCTTCATCCTCCCTTCCTCTCACCACGCACTCCTCTTCATCCTCCCTTCCTTCCACCACGGAAGCCTCACGCCCTTATATGGTCAGCATCCCTTCACCTCCCGTCACTCAACCCAGCTGCACTTCATCCCCTGATTCACACGCTGTCAGGCACCTCACTCCTCGCAGCTATATCGCATCCCCTGATGATGAGGACCCTAATTCAAAAGGACGACGCTGACCAGAAGTCGTTGTGGTGTTAGTATCATTACGTAGGACCTCCGTGCCAGCGTGTTCCTGTCTGGACCCCCCTGGAGCTTACCGAGGAGTTCCAGCTCCCTCTCTCAAACACGAAACCGTGTCTCCCGTCTGCAGTGGCACTGGAGTGCGCCTGCCCCCATTATCCCCCTATTCAGTGGCGGCTCGCCACTAGGGGCGCTCGGGCGCCGCCCCCCCCTCAGGCCCTACCCTGGTTATATGACAGAACAAGAAAAATAAGTTTTTAGTTTTTAGTTTTATAGCCCTATAAATAATATAAACATGTTTAAAATTAATAATATTTACTCATTTTAAGTATGTTTGTGTTTCCAATGCACAATATAACGTTATTATCGCAATTAAAAAACACTTGTTTTCCAAAGCAGGAAGTGACATCAAGTTTTTTTTTTTTTTTTTTTTTTTTTTGTATTTCTCGGCCCGGGCTATACGCGATAGCGCTCTGAGTGCGCGTCACAGTTTGATCGCTGTATCCGTCACAGCCAATCAGTGCATAACGCGTTGTGCGTTGAAATATGACTATTATGTTGGAATCCGGGCGCGATTTGAAGCGGTCTAGCCAGTAGCGTCAAGAATATCTGTAGCCGCATTTCGCGGAGACGCTCTCTGATTGGCCGACGCCAGTATTTTTTTCCGTAGCAGAATTTCACAGAGACGATCTCTGATTGGCCGAATCCAATTTCTAGGTTATTATTCCTAGGTTGGTCGGTGGAGATAGTTGTGTTGTTGTGAGAATGATGCAGGCAGCTGTTTGTCTTAGACGAGCGTACCGTGACTGCAAGTTCTTTAGACTGTTAAGCTTAGGCACTCTTTCAAAGTTGGTTAATGTAACTGAGGGGTACAATTCCCTGACTGTATTGATAAGTATGGTATCATTAAACCACTACCGATTATGTACTTTAACTACTGGCCACACAGTACATGATATAGATATGATGAACACTTTCCCACCATGAAACGAAGTCCACACAAATGTATAAATCGAATATTTTATATAGCAAAGGGTATATACAACGTTCACTTAATGACATTTATGATTTGAATGCACTTGTAAGGCAAATGAGTATTCGTAGGCAAATCAACATTGAATGTCCAATCTCTGGTTACGCAGGGAGCAAGTATGCAACCTGGTTCTTTAGGGAACTATAGCGATGGTACTTAAATGATTATAGCTGGATATACTAAAAAGGGGGTCCCGCTGGTTGTAAGTCAGTAGAGGGGGGGGGGGTAGGAGAGCCGCCGGCGATATCCCATCTGGCCAACGATTTCTTGGGAGAATTCAGAGTGCTGAACACGGTGCCCACAGAACCTCGGTCCACAGATGAATACAGCTGGGCCCTCTTGTAGATGGTAGCTGCCGGTCCACAACGAAGAGACGTGAGGCGACCTCACTCGGGGTAGAGCGCCGTCTCACCTGGACTCCTCTCGGGGGGTAGTTCCAACACTCACTAGTGTTGGCTGTTATCCATGGCATAATCAAAGCACCCAAAGCAAGTAGATAATCCAAGCCGTGTAGGGCTCGCCGTCGTCCGGGTAAGGTAATCCAATGTGCAGGTCCACTCGTCCTGGCCCAGAACTCCTCGGATGAAAGCACCACACGTGGTCTGCCCAGCCTGGTTAAGACTCTAGATAACGCGAGGAACGATGGGGGTACTGCTCACTTTATAACTCTAACCGAACGATGCACCATACATAATAGACTATTATTAACTTAATAGAAATACGTCCCACTCGACGGTATAGTGCCAAACTATGACAATTCAACTATTAATCCACACGATGTCTCAATGCCATTCTGAGGCCAAGTTGACCATACTGCACCACACGTGTATCGTGGGTGAGGCTTAACGTCTTGCCACTAGGTTGGAGGGTAAAGAACTAAGGGCTAAGGGACTAAAAGGAAAGTTCTACTTTACTTGCGCCATATATATATGCGCTGTGAACAAATAGTACCATTCGTATTTCGCCAGACGTATTCCTACGCGGAACCGGGGCTAGTAACGACATGTTCGTCGGCACGATTGAACTTGAACCAAGGGGCTTGGCTGCTGGCGCCAGGTTCTTGTCCAATGAGAGAATGAAACTATTATGGGCTGTTAGTAGACTAAAGGGATATTCAGTGTATATGTACAAGGAATATACAAGGGATATCAAACGATATACAAATACTATTAAATATATATCCATAAATAAATATATATATTCGGTTTAATCTGATCCTTCACAACAGCCGCCCCCTAATTAGTCCCACCTAATTAGCTAAGCAGAGACAGATTAACCGCACTGTCTACCACTCAAGGTCCGCTGTAAGGGTCAGTCAACTCACAAAGTCATGGGGTCATGGTCGTCATCGATAGTGTCTGGGAGTCTGGGCAGTTCTATTAGCCTCGCCACGGGTCGTGTGTAAGTTCGCCCTTGGACGAGCACTTCAGCTGCTCGGACCTTGCCATCGGCACCGGTGATCACTTTGCTTACGCGGCCAGCCGGCCACATAGCTCTGGGTAGTGACTGGTCGATAATCATGACGACTGTTCCTTCTGTCAAATTGTCTCTCTCTTTTACCCACTTCTGGCGGGTCTGTAGAGACGGTAGGGAGTGGAGTAGAAAGCTGTTCCAAAACTTGTCAGCTAGTACTTGACTGTACCTCCACATTCTTCGGCCGTTCGCTTCTTCAGGCCTGTACATTGTCTGGGGTAGCGCGGGGTCCAGCCGCCCCATCAAGAGTGTGTTGGGGTTGACTGGGTCGACATCTGCTACATCACTTGAGACGTAACCGAGGGGCTTGGAGTTCAATACTCCCTCGATCTCCGTGAGGACTGTCATTAGGACTTCTTCCGCCACAGTCTGGGCCCCAAGCACGGCGTACAGGGCTGTCTTTATAGAACGTACTTCTCGTTCCCAGGTTCCACCGAAGTGGGGTGCGTTCGGGGGATTAAACTGGAAGTCAATCTGGGATGGAGCGAGGTGGGTCTTAAGTTCTGGGCCCATAGCTTGGAAGCTCTCTCTCAGCTCTCTTTCTCCGCCTTTGAAGTTTGTCCCGTGATCAGACAACAATGTAGACGGTTTTCCTTTCCGTGATGTGAATCTTCGGAAGGCCATAAGGAATGAGTCTGTGCTCATGGTTGGAAGGAGTTCGATATGTATCGCTCTGGTGGTCATGCATTTGAATACAATACCCCACCGCTTCTCGGTTCCTCTTCCTTTCTTTATATACAACGGGCCAAAACAGTCCATGCCTGTGGAGTGGAATGGCTTGTCGCCGAGTCGGAGGCGACAGGGAGGTAGGTCAGCCATCCGGGGTATGCTGGGCTGCGCGCGCCACTTTCGGCAGTCTAGACAGGTTCGCTGGAAGCGTCGCACTGCTTCTCTTCCTTGAAGTATCCAATAGCGACGTCTGATCTCCGCGAAGACTCTCTCTACTCCTGCGTGGTGTACATCCTCGTCGTATTTCTTTATGATCAGCTCTGTGACCTTGTGTCGGCTGTTCAAGACTATCGGGTACTTAACGTCATCCGGTAGATCGGGGGCTCTCCGCAGACGACCACCCACTCTGATGAGATTATGGGCGTCGCTCTCGGGTGCCAGGTGGAGCAGTCTGCTGTCTGATGGGACGGGCTTTCCTCCCTGTAGACAGTCTAGCTCATCGGGGAACGAGTCTCTCTGGGCTCGTTGTAGTAGAAGAAGTTCTGCTTCTTCGTAGTCAGCTGCTGAAATGTCGGCAGTGGACTGAATCTCTGGGTGGTGCCACAGGAATGTCTTTAGCTGCGCACTCTGTAGGGTAATGCAATCATCTATGTTGGGGTCTGTGGAGGCGACTGTGCTCAGTCCACAGAACATAGGTTTCTTGTTCTCAGCCTCCTCTTTACTCGCTTCCCGTGGGGTGGGCGTAGGCCACTCTTCTTCCGGGAGCTTGAGGAACTCGGGTCCGTCACTGTAGATGTTGCGACGGGTGAGGTCATCTAGGGACATTCCCCGGGTGATGACGTCAGCTGGGTTGTGTTTGGTGTCCACATACCGCCAGCTCGCTGCTTCTGTTAACTCTTGAATCTCGGTGACTCTGACTCCCACGAAGACTTTGTATCTGCATGAATCAGACTTGATCCATGTGAGTACTGTCGTGGAATCTGACCACAAGATTGTTCTGTGCACCGGAATGGTGAGTTCACGTTGGATTAACGTGGCTAGATGCGCTCCTGCTAGGGCTGCGCAGAGCTCTAGACGCGGGATAGATTGTTGCTTTCGTGGGGCTATTCTTGAGCGAGCCAGGATGAAAGCAGTGTGTATCTCTCCTCCCTTCTCTTGGGCACGCAAGTAGGCCACCGATCCATAGGCTACTTCGGAGGCATCACTAAAGACGTGTAGATCCATCTTGCATGTCTCTGGCCTCACTGTGGGTGGGAAGTAGCTGCGGCGTATATTGACGCCTGGGAGTGAGCGGAGTTCCGTCTCCCACTCTCTCCATGTGGAGGCAAGGTGTGCGGGTATTGGGTCGTCCCAGCCCTGGTCCTTGTCCCATAGTGCTCGTACAATCATCTTTGCCCTGGTGGTGTAAGGTAGAATACATCCCAACGGGTCATATTGTCTGGCGAGTGTTCTGTACACACTCCGTCTGGTGGTCGGTATCGCCGTCGACCTTCCCTGCTCCGTGGTCAGGGGTTTGTGTCTATAGTGGAGCGAGTCTGTTTTGAAGCGCCAGACTAGTCCTAGTGTCATTTCTTGGGCTTCTCCTGGGATTGTCGCCATCCAGGTCTCGCTGCTGGCAGCCTTGTCCGCGGGGGAGAGGCTGCGCAATAAGTGCGGGTCGCTGCTGGCCCACTGCCTGAGATCAAAGCCGCCTTTGATCAGAGAGGCGCGGAGCAGCGCACGGCGTCGCCAGTCAATCTTCTTTACGTGTCCCGCTGTGATTAGCTTCTCAATCTCAGCGCGGTACACACTCTCTTGAGCGGGGTCTTTGGCTAGGCGCCGCTCTGTGTTCAATAGATACCGCTCCGTAGCTTCTTTCGTGGCGTGAAAGGTGGGCATTCCCTCTCGCCTCAGGAGTGGAGTTGCGTATCTCATCACTCCGCCGACTGTGACTCTCTTTGTCTCTTGCTCGAGGAGGTTTATGGCGTAAATGTCTTCTTTAGAACGAATGTCTTTCTTTTTGTTCTTAAAGGGCATTGTCTCTAGTGTCCATAGCCTCTCGACATGCTGCAGGAGAGTGGTGTCTTCTTCTGTCACTCTGGAGTGGAGGCAGCTAGTGGCTGCTGTTCGGTTGAGAGATTTAGCGAGGGGGCCTTGTAGTGTCCATCCTAAGCGGGTCTCGACTGCTGCAGGACAGCCTCGGGGTCCTGTATGGACCCGGTCTATCGGGACTATGAGGTCTGCATGGTCGGAGCCTATCAGCAGGGTCGGGGTGGCGCCGTCTATGAGTGGGATAGGTAGTTGACGCAGGTGCACATATTTATCCATCAGTTTGGCGATGGGGTAGGTGTACTGTGATAGTCCTATTTCTTGGCTGGTGAAAGCATTTGTAATCCTATACCGTCGCTCTGGCTGCCCGCTTGCTGCGATAGTGAAGGAGACATTCTCGCCCTTTATCGTCTTTAAATCTCTTCTTATTGTCCGAATCGTCATTTGGTTCTCGCTCCCCCGCAGTCCCAGCTGGGCCGCAGCGGACGCGAGCAGAAGGGTCTTCTCTGACCCGTCATCAAGGACGGCGTAAGTGTCCATGACTTTATCTTGGTAGCTCAATGTTACACGGACTACCTTTAAGAGCACTTGGGCGCCGCTGCTGCTGGCGGGGTCAATGTACATGACACTTGCCTTGGTGCTGCTCGATGGTGCAGGTGCAGGCTTTCTTCTGTTACTGTCGTGTAGGACATCTAGGTGTGCTCCGTCACACCGACTGCACCTCTTCTTTAGGCGGCACTCGGCTGCCATGTGACTGCGCGCACATCGGTAACAGCGCCTGTTGGACTTTATCCATTGACTCACTTCTTCTGCATTCATCTTTGTGAACAGGTCACATTGTGACAGCCAGTGTTCCTTCTCGCAGTACGGGCACACCATCTTCCACTTCTCTTTTCTCGAGGGGGTACTGTGGTTCTTACTGCTCGGTACTGATTCTGATTGGTGCATGACAGTCACCGATCTTCTTCCATCGTTTATTCTCCTGGGTCCCTCTCTGGAGCTTGGTGTGCTCCGCACGAACGTATCCAGTCGTAAGCTGCTGACTTCTCTCGCCAGGAAGTCGGCTAGATCGAGGAGGGATGGTTCGGGACCGTTAGGATCACGGTGGTCTCTCTGCCGCCTGAAGCGCTCTTGTCTGGCGGGTGGCAGCTTCTCTAAAATCCTCTCGACGTTAGAGTTGGCGTATAGCTCGTGCATACCCTTTTCCCGTTGCGCTCCCAGCATCCCTACCAGGGACTGCACTTTTATAGACAGGTCGTCTAATGAGCGATTGTCTGTTGCTGGGGGTAGGCGGTCAATAAGCCTTATCTCTTGGATTACGTAATCCCATATACGTCCATATCTCTGGTCCAGCGCTGCTAGAGCCGCGGTGTATGGGGTCGTAGAGGTGGCATAGGCTAGCGCTATATTGTGCGCTCGCGGTACTTTCAGGTGCTTCAGTAATATTGCATACTTGTGGCGTTCATCAGCGACATCCACCATCATTGTCTCTAAGCACATCCGGAGCTCCGTGTACTGTGCTCGATTCTCATAGGTGAAGTCTGGAAACGTCGGTGTGGCAATGTATGACGCCGTGGATGGCTGATACATCGGCGAGCGTTGGGGGAGAGACCTCCTAGGCGAGTCTCCTCTTGCGCCTCTCTGTGGGCTGGTACCGGCAGGGTACCATGGCCCGCTGGTCCAGGTGCTATTCCTCGGGGCTGGTCGTGCGTCGTGCTCACCCGTGAATAGGGTCGGGGGTCTGTAGCGCAGCGCCGCGGGGGTATAGCCTGGGCTGTACTGGACCTCCTGGTCCGGTGGAGTACTGTGCTGTCGTCGGGCTTGGTTCTCCTCCTCTCCCTCTTCTTCTTCTATCAGGTCCTCTAGATCCTGTAGTCGTTTATTTAGCTTCTCCGCAGTGTATGCCGCTCCTTCCTTGTAGCTGGGTCTCGCTTGGACCGGTCTGGGAAGGGGGTCTGCGGGGGGTATAGGCTTGGTCTGTTGGTCAAGTTCAGGGTCGCTTGCTTGGTTAGGAGACGCTGCCCTTGACTGTTGTCTCGACGAGTTCCTTGAACCCCTGGCGGAGGGAGAGGGTGTTGCCTTGAGGATCAGCTGCTCCATTAGCTGCGCTTGTAGTCTGTCGCGCTCGGCTTCGCGCTTGGTGAGATCTGCTTCTCTTTGGGCACCGGCAGCGGCGCGCTGGGCGTCGGCCCGGTCTCTTGCCATATTCTCTTCCGTCTGAAGGCGTCTCATCTCCAGGCGTATGCGCTCTTCTTCGCTCCGTTGCTGCGCTTGGAGTTGTTCGCGCTCGCTAAGCGTCTGTGCTTGGAGTCGATCGCGTTCACCCTGAAGTCGATCGCGTTCACCCTGAAGTCGGTCGCGTTCGGTAGAGGCTGTCAGGCTGGCGAGGAACGCCTGTGATAGCATCCTCTCCGCTTCGCTGGGGGAAGACGGTTGTAGGGGTGAGCCGCTCCTGGCGGTACTCGTTGGGGAGTCCTGGAGCTCTATTTCCTCGGCGCTCTCCTCCTCTTCTTCCGTGCAGAGTTCTCTCTCTGTAGGGTTGTCTTCCTCCCGGGGCTGGTCGGGGACTACTTCTTCGGTATTGGCGGGGGGTAAAGGCATGTCAGCTCCCTCCTGGTCCCCACCGTGAGCTTGGTCAGTTACATTAGAACCCACTAGGGCCTCTGTGGTCGGGGTAACCTGGTCGTTAAGGTCAGACATAATTTTACTTTCTACTTTTACCGCGTTTACCGTTTGTCGAAGGCTAGGTAGTTGACTGACAGCGTAATCCTCTAAGTACTGAGGTGTCTGTCGTCTGCGCCGCGGGCGTTCTACGTTAGGAGGACCGTTTCGTGGAGTGTTCATCATAGGCCATTTCAATATTAATAACACTATATTAATATTACACTAGTTACCCTCCGGCTCGAAGGACCAATTGTAACTGAGGGGTACAATTCCCTGACTGTATTGATAAGTATGGTATCATTAAACCACTACCGATTATGTACTTTAACTACTGGCCACACAGTACATGATATAGATATGATGAACACTTTCCCACCATGAAACGAAGTCCACACAAATGTATAAATCGAATATTTTATATAGCAAAGGGTATATACAACGTTCACTTAATGACATTTATGATTTGAATGCACTTGTAAGGCAAATGAGTATTCGTAGGCAAATCAACATTGAATGTCCAATCTCTGGTTACGCAGGGAGCAAGTATGCAACCTGGTTCTTTAGGGAACTATAGCGATGGTACTTAAATGATTATAGCTGGATATACTAAAAAGGGGGTCCCGCTGGTTGTAAGTCAGTAGAGGGGGGGGGGGGGTTAGGAGAGCCGCCGGCGATATCCCATCTGGCCAACGATTTCTTGGGAGAATTCAGAGTGCTGAACACGGTGCCCACAGAACCTCGGTCCACAGATGAATACAGCTGGGCCCTCTTGTAGACGGTAGCTGCCGGTCCACAACGAAGAGACGTGAGGCGACCTCACTCGGGGTAGAGCGCCGTCTCACCTGGACTCCTCTCGGGGGGTAGTTCCAACACTCACTAGTGTTGGCTGTTATCCATGGCATAATCAAAGCACCCAAAGCAAGTAGATAATCCAAGCCGTGTAGGGCTCGCCGTCGTCCGGGTAAGGTAATCCAATGTGCAGGTCCACTCGTCCTGGCCCAGAACTCCTCGGATGAAAGCACCACACGTGGTCTGCCCAGCCTGGTTAAGACTCTAGATAACGCGAGGAACGATGGGGGTACTGCTCACTTTATAACTCTAACCGAACGATGCACCATACATAATAGACTATTATTAACTTAATAGAAATACGTCCCACTCGACGATATAGTGCCAAACTATGACAATTCAACTATTAATCCACACGATGTCTCAATGCCATTCTGAGGCCAAGTTGACCATACTGCACCACACGTGTATCGTGGGTGAGGCTTAACGTCTTGCCACTAGGTTGGAGGGTAAAGAACTAAGGGCTAAGGGACTAAAAGGAAAGTTCTACTTTACTTGCGCCATATATATATGCGCTGTGAACAAATAGTACCATTCGTATTTCGCCAGACGTATTCCTACGCGGAACCGGGGCTAGTAACGACATGTTCGTCGGCACGATTGAACTTGAACCAAGGGGCTTGGCTGCTGGCGCCAGGTTCTTGTCCAATGAGAGAATGAAACTATTATGGGCTGTTAGTAGACTAAAGGGATATTCAGTGTATATGTACAAGGAATATACAAGGGATATCAAACGATATACAAATACTATTAAATATATATCCATAAATAAATATATATATTCGGTTTAATCTGATCCTTCACAACAGTTAAGGTTAGAGTTTGTCTTAGAGCATGGCGATAGAACGCCAGGTAGTTTGCAGGCTGTTCGAGGCGGAAATGGACAAAGACACAGCTCTTCACTCACACAGCTTGTTGGCTAACAACAAGCTATATGGATGCGGACAATGGATGGACATCAACACAGGCTGGATGGACAATGCCATGGAGTGGATATACTTTATCAACAAGCCAACAACAAGGTAGATTAGCGATCTTAACTCTAGTTTAATACATGATACGTTGTCTACTGATGCCGCATAACGTTGTAACGTTACAGCTACTGCTAGCTGTTAGCTCCGTTATCTTAGCTGGCCACTTTTTTAATTACTTCATGGAAACGGAGTAACGTTAACGTTTAAACGTTATGTCGAGGTCATACAATACTACAGTCGACATAAGGTTAACGTTACCCCGTTTCCATGAAGTGTTTAAATAGCAGCAATCTTGTTGAAAATGTAACTTTACTAAAATGCTCTCTCTCTCGCTCTCTCTCTCTCTCTCTCTCTCTTGCTCTCGCTCTCTCTCTCTCTCTCTAATTTCGCCGCATGTGGGACATAACCACTCAGACAATGAATGGTAACTTGTTTAAAATAACGAGCTTTACAAATGTGTTTATTATTGAATGGATCTGACATCATCTGAGAGAGAGAGAGAGAGAGAGAGAGAGAGAGAGAGAGAGAGAGAGAGAGAGAGAGAGAGCTATGCGTGTTTGTGTTGGGCTTTTTTTACCAAACATTTGCAAAATGTTTGGTATAGCGCCCCTAGTGGCGAAGTACTCACCGGCCGCCACTGCCCCTATTCATACCTGTTGTACATTTCTGGATGTAATTTTTGCCTGCTTGGGAATACCATTAAAACCCCTTGAAACGCTCCATTCTCCTATCCTGTGTTCAGCGATTGGGCTCTGCTTAAAACCCACTCTCACAGTCTAATGAAGATACTGTATGATTTTTAATGAGTTTTGATGCTAGTTTTACAGTTTGTACAGGCTGTTTCAGATCATCTTCATTTACTACACTACAAGTTGACTTGGTCTCTCTTGGCCTAAACAATAGAGGCCCTGCATGGAATGTTAGTGTAGTTGTCTTTCTTCCAACATGGCTGCCTGTAACCATGGGTAACCACTTTCAAAAGAAAATGGCTAATTTCTGTGGAGTAGAGCAGGTAAAACACTGAAAAAGCATGATATTACTGTTACTTGTTTACAAGATCCAGTAATACACCAAATGTAAAAATTTATATTTCTCATAATCAACACATGCAACTATTTGAATAGCAACTGGTCTTCCTTCCAACATGGAGGACAGATGGGCATTGGAAAATGTTACGCCCCCCCTGTGATCACTCAGTGGAACGCAACAGACGTGGTGGGTGAGGGTGCAGCGACACAAAACGGATTATAAAACAATGTTTATTTACAAAAAAGGCAACACAGCGATCAAGGGGACTACCATTGGCACCAAATGAAATACAAAAAGAAAGAACCCACCCCCCTTGACAGGTGCTAAGCACCCATAAATACAGTGGGTGGTGGTCACTCTAACCTAGGTAAACCTACGTGATGCTAGATGTAGACCCCAGGGTATCTTCCTATCCTCACTTGTCCCTGTGTGCCAAAACTGTGAATACATACAAATATAACTAGAGTAGGGTGGGTAACATGAAGGACAAACAAATACACAAATGTTAGCTTCAAACAATAATGGGTAAATGGATAACAAAAAGCTTCACCTAAATAACACAGCACAAATAACCACAACAGGGAAAACCCAGAGCTCTGCCACCAGCTCTACACACACAACATACCTGAAAGGACTATATATAAGGTGTGGGAATGCTTGATTGCCGATTGGGAACAGGTGGTGATGATGAGAACTGAAACCAGAGGTGCATCTGAGAAAAAGATAAGTTGAGGGCGGCTAAGTGGCGCAGTGGGCAAGGCGCTCGCCACTAACGCAGGAGATGCTGGGTTCGAGCCCAGCTCTCTGCGTTGCTTCCGGCTTGGCTGGTCGTTCATACTAATACAATTGGCAGTGTTAGGGGTGGGAAAGCGTGGGGATTGGACGTTGTGGACAGCGACTCCTACAGGTCGGTTGGTGCACCTGTACAGCAGAATCAGGAAGTATCGGGGGCAGCATGAGCCTCCCACGTGTTACTCCTTGCCACTGAGAGATAGTGCTGTGACAAACTGTCAAAAAGGGCTTTAGTTTTTGAGATACCCCTACCGGAGGTAGAACAAAACACAACCATGTTTTTCCTCATCTCTAAGGTCTCCCATATATGAAATGGATTCTTGTATAAAAATATTTTACTGCAAAACTTGTTAAATTGAGGCTCGGGTGATGCAATATGATTTCAGATCGCTAAAAAAAAAAAATAATAATTCCGAGAAATCTCGTGAGTGGCTTTCAACCACCTATAAATAAACCTGAGTATTCTCGTGTGTGGCAGGCAAAGTGTTAACTGTCTCAGGTGATAGAGGCGCTGTTTCGCCTTTTTCACCACAGAATCTATGTGTGTTGACCATGTCAGGTCCTCTGTGATGTGGACTCTCAGGTACTTGAAACTGCTCACCCTGTCCACGATAGCCCCATTTATCCGCAGTGGTGTGTGTCACCTGCTGTATTCTCCTAAAATCCACGATCAGCTCCTTGGTTTTACCAATGTTCAGGAGTAGGCTGTTATCCCGGCACCAGCGTGCCAGTTCATCAATCTCCTCCCGATAGGCCTTCTCGTCATTGTTAGAGATCAGCCCCACCACCATGTGTCGTCCGCAAACTTCACTATGGAGTTGGAGCTGAACCTGGCCACACAGTCATGTGTGTACAGTGAATACAGCAGGGGGCTCAGAACGCAGTAGATTGAAATAAAGGTGTTCTATTTCTATTTCAACCAGATTCAATTGTATCTTTCTTTCCATATGAAGTATCATAAAATGTATCATATGAGGGCGGTTAGGTGGCGTAGCGGAGATTGCGTTCGTCACCTACCCCGGAGCTGTGAGCTGGATTCGCCTGTTCGAAACCAGCTCACAGCTCCGGGGTTGTCACCAGCTTGGCTGGCCGTTCACACTAATACAATTGGCTGTATTAGAGGGTGGGAGAAGCTGGCGGGGTGGGTCCGGGTCGTTGTAAACAGCGACTCCTACAGTTCGGTCGGGGCGCCTGCTAAGTGCGGATAGGACCTGAGTGGGGGATAGTGTGATCCTTCCACACGCTACGCCCTCTCAGGGAGGATCCGCGCTGCCAGGTGAAAAGAAGCGGTTGATTGGCTGGACGTGTGTTGGAGGAAGCACGTCTCTCCCAGATGATCTGACTGTGGGGGGTAAGTGCGCAGCGACCGGGAAGGGGATTTGGAATTGGCATACGACTAACATTGGGATGGGAGAAAATCGGAGGAAAATGGAGGGGGAAAAAGATAAAAAAAAAAAAAAAAAAAAATCATATGAAATGTATAATTTATTAAATGTATCATAAATATATTAACATTATAGACCAGAACATTATCTCAAGTGACTTTACTTTGCAGTAACATTGAATTTGTCAACATGCTTCTCCCCACTGATTATGGGCTTTGGACTGAAGACTTCATTATGTCAATGTTTAATTTTCTTTCATTTAGGACACCTCATACTTTTACTGATGTAACTCCCTGACCATGCATGCTATATTTACACATGTGGTATTGCTGGATTCAGCACAACCACACCTTTCCTATAGAGCCCTCCTATGTGTTTCTATGACAAGTCATGTCAGAGCTACTACAAAGTAAATGAGAACATTCTGCATAGATATACATTTTCTACATTTCCGCTTATTTTAAGTATGTGTACATAGGTATATATTTCCTACATGCATAAAGATATTCACATCCAGGTTGTTCTATTATGTTAAGCAACTGTCTGACTGCTAGCATATCAAGTTTGAAAGCTCTTGGAGCTTGTATTATTAATCTACATGAGTTTATATGTCTCAACTCCCATATGGCCAGGCTATATTTTGGTTATTTTTTCCTTTGTGGGTGTATAACAATATCTATCAATTTAACACGTTTTGCAGTAAAATATTTTTATACAAGAATCCATATGGGAGACCTTAGAGATGAGGAAAAACAATGTTGTGTTTTGTTCTACTTCCGTTAGGGGTATCTCAACATTTTGGGGGCATTGTCACTAGGCTAAGATTGCGCTGTTCAGGTGAAAAGATGCGACAGCTGCCTCCTCGTGTACCGGAGGGGACACGTGATGCAAGGCTTCGTCCACATTGCAGCCAACCAGTGGGAGGCATGGTCTAACAACGTTCGAGACAGGGGAGGGTAGAATTGGATGATACGAAATTGGGATGGGAGAAAAATAGAAAATGGGGAGAAAAAGTAGATACAAAAAAAAAGTGAGTAGAAAGAGAAGAGGGAGACAAAAACAACACAAAACACAACCAAACAAGATATGCCTATACATAACAGAAACATTCTGTGAAATACCTTGTTTAACCCTTTCCAATCCCTTGAGTTTGCAGTACAGTAGAACCTAATTTATCCGAACATCAGAGTTCTGGATACCATCATCTGATAAACGAGATTCTACTTTTCACTGTCAGCCAATCAGTATGAGGCTACTCTGACAAAATCCTTTGTGAGATATCTTACTAACTAAACAATAGTTGATGGAGCATTCTTGCCCTGAGACATAGTATGTATGATTAGATTAGATTAGATTCAAATGTATTATACATAATGTCATTATACAGTACAAGTACAGTACTTGTGCTCTACGAAAAAAAGGTTTGGCATCTAACCAGAGTGCAAATGTAACAATAACAATAGCTATATACAATGTACAGGAGATTAAATTAGATATACAATATAATAAGGGTAAATAAGAGTACTAGTGAGTCATAGAGTGCTAATCAGATGTATGTACTGGGAATCATATGGAGCACAGCCTAGAGAAAGCTTGTCATAAATCATCATCATGAGTTATGCATGTTGAAATCTTTGCTCAATTCTTTTTCCTCTCAGGCCTATGATAGGGTGGGTTGGGGGGGGGGTTATTATTATTATTATTATTATTATAATTTTTTTTGTCAACGGTGGTTGGTGCAGGGGTTAGGGGGTAGGATTTTTTATTTTAAATGAGGCAAGGGGCAAGCCAATGCGTGTAGTTGGCAAATAATTTTAATTATGTTTTATGTGCATTGTATGCCTGTACCTGTGCCTTTCATCCAAAAATGAAATAAAAAAATATAAAAAAAAATAATAAAAAACACAAGATACTTGTGACCTAATGATACGGATAAACGCTCAATGAAGAAACCCAATCCCCTCGCCACACACCTATGCTACTCAGTTTATTCTGAGGACTGAGAAGAGGGAAGGGAGGAGGGTGGTGACCCAAAACCTAGGAAGACCACCCTCACGAGCCAGACCAGGCTTCACTCTGCCCAATCATCTCATCTAGGTCGTCCTCGGACGGGCCCTCCATCGGTGCTTCCAGTCATCCCGATCCTCCATGCATCTGGCTAGCTCGCCGGTGCATTCTGTTCCCGCATCGAGTACGTCCACGTAGGTTAACGTGGGACGTCCTCGTGATCGATGCCCGTGTGTTGGCTCCCACAGCACAAGTTTGCTGGTTGGCAGCTCATGGTGTCTCTGGCAGTAACCTGCCAGCCTCATTCTCCTGACTGCCACTTTATCGCTCACCTTTAGCACCAAAATCCAATTTATATTATATGTATAATAAAACAGATACTCAGGTCCTAATGATACAAGATACAAGATACAAGATTCCTTTATTGCCACACAACCAGGTTGGTGGTATTCTTGATCGGTACAGAGTGTGATAGCTCTACAATACATGAAACTGGAACATAGATACAAATAGATACATGATACGGCACAACATGACACAATAAATACATAAATACAGCACAGCACGACACAGCACAACATAAACACACAGAAGAATCTAGTCCATCAGGTCAGGAGCTTGGTTAGTGTAGGGGTGGGAGGGGGAGAGGGGGGCCAAGGGAGTTCAGGGTCCGAATGGCGGTTGGGAAGAAGCTGTCCTTGAAGCGGGTGGTTTTTGAAAAGATGGACTTGAAGCGCCTACCTGAGGGCAGGGGCTGAAACAGGGGGTGTGCTGGGTGTGGGGTCCTTAGCAATTTTTCTGGCGCGGGTGGTTGTGCGGGAGGTGAAGATGGAGTCCAGGAAGGGAAGGTCACACCCTATGATTTTGGAGGCCTTGTTGATGATGCACTGAAGTTTTTGAATGGAGAGTTTTTGTGCAGAACCGTACCAGACTGTGATTGAAGAGGTGAGTATGCTTTGTATGATGGCGGTATAGAATTGGACCAGCAGCTGGAGTTTGACCCTGTACTTCCTCAGTTGCCTGAGGAAGTACAGGCACTGCTGGGACTTTTGTGTGATGGAGGTGATGTTGGTGTCCCATTTTAAGTTATTGTTGATGTGGGTGCAGAGGAATTTGAGTGAGTCCGTCAGAGTTATGGATTGGTCAGAGATTGATAGTGGGAGTTTGTGTGTTTTGTTGGTAGATCTGAAATCGCTATTTCTGTAGTTTTGGAGGTGTTGAGCAGGAGGTTGTTGATGGAGCACCATCTCACTGGTCTGTCCACCTCTCGCCGGTATGAGGTCTCATCGTTGTCTGTGATCAGGCCGAGGATGGTGGTGTCGTCTGCATATTTAAAAATGTTGACTGAGCTGTCCAGGGAGATGAGTTGGTTGGTGTAGATGGAGAAGAGCCAGGGGGAAAGGATGCAGCCCTGTGGGGCACCAGTGCTGAGTGTCAGGGAGCGGGATGTGAGATTGTTCAAATCGACTTTTTGGGTTCTCTTGTTGAGGAAGTCAAGGATCCAGTAGTTTATGGCCGGGTTGATGTTCATGTCCTGAAGCTTGGAGAAGAGTTTATTGGGGGAGATGGTGTTAAAGGCTGAACTAAAGTTGATAAACAGGATGCGTGCGTATGTGTTGGGGGTTTCTAGGTGTAGGAGTGTGTGGTGGAGTACTAGGCTAATGGCGTCCTCTACTGACCTGTTGGCACGGTAGGCGAATTGATATGGGTCTAGTTGAGATGATTATGGCGGTTCTTAGGTAATCTAGGACCAGGTGCTCAAATGATTTCATTGCCGTAGATGTGAGTGCTATGGGTCTGTAGTCATTGAGGCAGGTTATTTTGGTGGATTTTGGGACTGGAATGATAGTGGACTGTTTAAAACACTGCGGTACTGAACATTGGCTTAGTGATGTGTTGTAGATGTCAGTGAATACAGGGGCTAGCTGGTCAGCACAGTAGCTAAGAACTGCAGGGGAGAGATGGTCAGGCCCGGCTGCTTTCCTTTTATTACTTTTTTTAGAAGTAGACCGCCCTCACTTTGTCCTCCTGGATGGTGAAAGGGGGAGGGAGGAGGGGGGCCGAGGTGGGGGGCAGGGGGGGTGCTGTGAGTGACATTATCGAACCTTGCATAGAATTGATTGAGTTTGTCAGGGAGGTCAGGGTCTTCATCTGCTGCTGGGGGAGGGGGGGGGGGGATGCTTTGTAGTTTGTCATCTGTTGGAGATTTTTCCAGACTGCTCTGGGGTTATTGTCATTGAATAGGTTTTCCAGTTTTGTTGAGTGGTTTGATTTGGCCTTCCTGATAGCAGACCGGAGTTCATATTTGGCTGATTTGTATGCTTCCTTGTCACTACTAAGTGATGCAAGCAGTGAGAAGAATAAGCAGTCAATGAAGAAACCCAACCCCCCTAGCAAACATCTAGTGGTCAAGTCAAAATGTCATATAATACACACACGCACACACACACACACACACACACACACACACACACACACACACACACACACACACACACACACACACACACACACACACACACACACACACACACACACACACACACACACACACACACACACACACACACCCAACAACAGAGAAGAAAAGGAATACTCTTACCCTTTGTTTACTTTGTCCCCGAGCTGACATTATTTCTCCTCAACCAAATCCACTGACTGCCTTTCAATGCTTCTCCTGACATCTCATTTACCGCTTTTCGCGAGCTCCCGATAAGGATAAAGTCGATTGTGCTATAAATCCTCTGCATCCTACATCCACTGGACAAACCCATAGTTTCCATCCTCGCTGTTCAGTTTCTGCTGCCATGTCTACATATCTAAGCTTTTTTATTTCATATGTCATAATGGCTATCTCTCTGCCACGCTGTTGTAAAATCTGTTAGTACTAAAGCACATTATAATATCTTGGAAGTATGCTTTCACCAAGTTTACAATCACCCCTGGCACTCTGAAGAAATCAAACACACTCCAAATAAGGCTACAGTATGTGGTACCGAACCAAATGCATTAGCCAGGTCTAAAAATACCACATGTAAATCTCTTTTCTCTATCTTGGCTGATTGAATTTGGTGCCGTATCATGCTTGTGGGTTCTTATGCATCCGGCAAACCCTAGTGCTTTTTGCACTGTGGTGTCTATTAACAGTGAGGACTCTTTCTCCTTGGGAATTAGGATTCCTCCTGCTCTACACCGATCTTTATAAAGGTATCTGAGTAAGTCTTTGTTCAATGTTCCTCTTGCTTTGAGGCTTTGAGTGGTCCTCCCTTTCCGTGGCTGAACATTCCTTTAACAAACTTATATGGAAAAATGTATAAATATATTTATCGAGTGCGTGTGCGTGCCTTTGGAGACCTATCTCAGAACCAACCTGTGACGCACAGCATGTTCCCTGCCTCTCCTCTCCTAGGTTACTGCACTAACGAGCAGCCTTCACATACGCCAATTCCAGGAATATGATTTATTGATAATCATTTATCTGTTCAAGAGTTGTCATGGGTTGTCATGGTATGCAGCCTACAGTTACTGATATCGGAGATAATGAAAGAAAATGTGCATTGCAATGATTTTGTTCTGCAGACAGACACAGTTTCAAATATTATTACAAATATTTCCACTATTCCAAATCAATAAAAGAAACAAATGACTAGTAGTATGTTTTGACAGCGGACATGGTGGCCGTGTCTGTTTAACGATCAGACATGGGAAACCACATTGAAACCGGGGCTATCCGCTCCTCCTTATGCAAAACAGCCTGTGCATTTCATAGGCTATTTATCATTCTTATTTATGAATAATTCATTAGATGATAGATTTTAGAACCGAAATCTTGAACATGGGCCAATAGGAATTTGTTGGAAAGACATGAGTATTTTTTCAAGATGAGTTTCCTACGCTCATAGGCTATCATGCTTAAACTGTTTCTGCTCTATAAAGCTGATTTTGTTTTCAGACCATCACACAGATATTAGATTAGACTAGATTAGATTAGATTAGATTAAACTGTATTGTCAGAGAACAACTAAATGTTACGGGCAGCCAACATATGAGTCTACAGGCTGCATAAAAAGAACACACCTGATTTAGCAGGAGAGGGAAGGTGGGGGTTTGTGCGAAGACCTGCTGTTCTACACTCTTAACAAAAAGGGTGCTATATAGCCCTGTTTGCCGATGACGTCATGACAATATGCGCGAGCAGACCCGAGGCAGAAAGGAACGTAATCCTGGTCAGAACAACGGGGCAGACTACACTATATTTGCATTTGTTAGCCATGCTAGGGATCTAAACAATCAATCCATGCCAAATATGTAAAAGCTGATTTGGCAAAATTACATCCAGCCATTTTCGTTTGAAACTACTTTTAGTCAGGGGAGTGCCATGGTTTCTCCATAGAGCCCTGTTGTACTTATTTTGACGCAGCAGCTTGCGCAGGTCAGGGGTAACATGACTCAGTTGCATTGCTGATTGGCTCGAACATGGTATGTTTGTAAACAGAGAACAGGTCTATAAATATATAGCACTAAAAGTTATTTGGCTCAATCATCTACAGGCTACGGGAAAAGAGATGACAAAAGAAATACAGGGAAAAAGTATACATTAGGTATACATTATTAAGGTATACATTATATGCCAATATTAAATCATTGATTTAACATGAATTCCTTTAATCTAATGTTCATTTGTTAATTTGATTACATATGTTCCCATCTTGTTACCCATTACCCATCTTACAAAACAAACAAAAATCGAAGGAATAAAAAAAAAACTCTCTGGTATAAAACATGCCCACTTTCAGTCTTCTATCCGAATACAGATATAGTTATATTTCGTATAGCTCTGCTCAGCGTCATATTGCAATACTCTTCATATTCAGTATTGAATTGAAATAAATTCACACATGTACCTTTACTACCACCATCTGTCTGGCCACACCCCCATCCGCTACCTACAAAAGCAGGGGTGTGGCCATACCATCAGCTCCTTCTTCAATTTTCATCACGTTGAGTGCCTGTTAACACCACTTTAAGTTGCTGAATTGTTTTGAAGAAAGTAAAAGATCAAGGAGCTACATTGACATTATATCTTTGTTTTCTCTCTCACTATTTTCGAGAAAATACGGCGATAATGTTTTCGTCACAGGGGTGTCTGGAAGATGATGATCATTCTGACCTCCACCGGCTTTTTCGTATTAGGGGCTCACGTCGCTGGTCTAATCCCCACCTGCAGTCCTCCAAGCTGCAGCTGGACAGGTATTACCTCCGGTTCTGCAGCTGGACTGTGCAGGAGGCGTCGGCTGTTGTGAGAAGCTGGCTACCTCTGGGTGAGTGATGTTTTTTGCTATGCGAGCGCCAGTTGTGTTGCTATGGGGGGTTAGCTGCACAATTTACGAAGACCGGCCCCAGACTAGTATCCTTTTTTCTGCATCTTAGACGGCAGAGGGAGGGTCCTGGTTTGAAGCCCACGGTAGTCAATCTAGTGGGCCATGACCAAGGTCTGTGGTTAAAACCTGGGATCTTTTGGACGAGCGGATTCTTCTCTGTCATGTGAAGGCCCCATCTTTCAAGTTGAAAGTTACCCTCACGAGGAAAAGTGTGTTTGGTGCTTCTATATCGGAAGCCCCACGCTCAAGTCGGCTGCAGCCTATGAAGGAATTGTGCTGACACCGCTGTATATCTGCACCGTTCTGGAAACTGTGTTGATTTATTTTTCTCTTCTCTCGTAGGATGAGGAGGTGAGTCAGACGGCGGCTGTCTGAAGTGTTGACTTATTGTGTTCTTGTGTGCAGTTTCGGTGATAGCTGCTTAGCTTGCGTGCTTGCTGGGTGAGCTAACTGTTAGCCAGTTAGCTGTTAGCTGCGGCGCTGGCTTGTTATGTTCACTAGGCCAGGAGCGTTAGCTTGTTGCTACCAGTCGGCCTGTGTTGGCTGTTAGCTTATGCTACACCGTTGAACATTAGCCGTGAGGATAACAGGCCATAACACTCTGACTACGATGTCATCTTTGACAGAGGATGTTAGTCGGCCCTACACCGTGTTGCCCCGCCAGCGAGGACTTTCATCAACATGGAGAGACCAGTGGTTGCAGTCCTCTCAGCCTGTGCTCATGGTGTAGGTAAGAGTCCTTCTGGACACTTAACACCTCTTCCTTCCTTCCCTTCTAAATGTTTTGTAATAACGATGTTTTTTTTTCCAAAACGTATGTTGCTGCACTACATTGGGGATACGACATGTGTTGTGTGTGAATTGTCTTGTCGCTGGTATAGTTTCTCTCTACCTAAATAATCGGCTGTGTTTTTTACGTGAGTAAAAATGAACTGGTTGGTTGTGATGAGAACTTGTGTGTTCATGTAACGTTAGTTAACGTGGTTGAGCTCACAACTAGTTGGGTTAATAACCCTGCAAAGCTATGCTTAGTGACATATGATCGAGGGGTGAGTCCTTCTCTCAGCCTGCGATGACAATAAACAGGTAGCGTGTTCAGATATTAACAGGGGTACCTGTTCAACCTAGTCGTATCAAGGGTAAGGTGGGGAGGGGTGATTCCCCCCGGTTCCCTGGGGCTTCCCCCCCTCCTCTCAAACATTTGTTTACAATGTATTGTTTCACTATGTTTGTGGGGATACGGTGTAATCCCTCAGCTTCTGCTGGGGTTGTGCTCCTGCTTGGGAAAACGATTTTTTTCCTAGGGAAAAGATTGTTTTGGTCGCTATCATGTGGACTTAGCAAGGCCTGTGGCCAATATTTAATCGAGGACTTGTGTCTTCTCTCGTTATGAAAAACGGCGTTCCTCTTACGGTAGTGAGAGTGTACTTTTGCCTTTTTTGTTGTGATGGAGGGTTGTGTGTGTCGTTAAGACCCACAACTGGGTTAGGTGTTGGCCTACAGAAGTCACATGTGTAAGCTCTGGCACCGGGGCTCTTAAAGGGGCCCTCTCTGGGTCTGTGTTTTTCTTTGTAAAATTCAGATGGCAGGTTTCGCACATGAGTCTATGTGAAGCTGTTTAACGCTTCATGTAGCATGCTATGACTGGTGTCATGGCTCTACTTTGTCATTACATCGTATCAGGGGTGAGGGGTCATAAAGAGGTGAACTGGTAAAACCTTCCTACCCTTTTTCTGATTGGTCAGGGGTTAAAACCCCCTGTCCTTCGGGCTTCCTGTCACGTTGCTGCATCAGCCACATTACAGGGTAGGGGGGGGTTTCCTGGTCCCACACCATATTGGGCGGTGGACCATGGAAATTCCCCCGCCATAGAGTATGTCACTGGGCGCGTTTCTATTGGTAAGACTTCCGTGGGTTATTCAGGCTCCATGTTATGGACCTCTGTTACAGGGAGTTTCAGAGCCTCCTCCTCAGGGAGTTTCAGAGCCTTCTGTGAGTTTAGACCCTCCCTCCCAGTGAGGGAGCCTCCTCAGAGTTTCAGAGCCTCCTCCTCAGATTGTAGAGGTGAGTAGAACTTAAAAAGAAGTTCTGCTCTGTTGTATGTGTATTGAGCTTGGTGGGTTATGCAACGCAGTAGAGACGTTGTTCTTCTGCTCTGCTCCCTACTGGTAGTGTGTGTATTGGGTCAGAGCCTCCTCCTCAGGGTGTTTCAGAGTCTTCTCCTCAGGGAGTTCAGAGCCTCCTCGGTGAGTTCAGAGTCTCCCTCTCAGTGAGGGAGCCTCCTCAGAGTTTCAGAGCCTCCTCCTCGGGGAGTCCTAATCCAATTGTTACATAGCTCAATGTTGCAATATGTCTTTTCAATCTATTGCTCACGTGGGAAGTCTCTCTGGGGGTTCCCCGTCCTCTCCTTTATGGAGTAGGTTGACGGGGTATTGTTTAGGGTTTCCCTGACTCCTCGCCTTAAAGGTCTGTTAAAACAGCGTTTTTATGGGGCAACTGGGATGGAGTTTGTCTCTTCCGAGCGCCAGTTTACTAGGTTTGTCTCGACGAATTCTCGTTCATATCTGGGGGATGTTAACGGAATAGATCAAAGCATAGGTAGAGGGGTCTCACACCCTTGGGGTGGGCCACCAAGCACGGTACGAAAGGGACCGTCTGGGTGGCGCCCTCTATAATGTTTTGGATCGACACGCGTACCTACCCCCCTCCTAGTGTTGGGGATGTCGGCGTGATTAGGGCACGGGACTGATTCTGGTCGCGCCGGTCCAGGTCAGTTAACCCGTTGTCCGCCGGGGGACGCAGATCTGCTGTTCTGGTACCCTGAGGGACTTGTGCTTTTTTCGGGGGGAAAAATGCCGGGTCGGCCCGGGTGTTGCAGGGTTTGACGTTATGGAGATGTTCGTGGTTGTGATTACTACGTATTACCCCTCACTGTTGCTTGGTCCATTTTGTGTTGTACCTTGCGCTGCACTAAGGGGGCCTGGTCCTTCTCCATTCTTTTCGCCCCTCTCTTCTCCTGCTTAAGCAGGGCTGGGAGGGGGCTGTTGAGGTGATTCTTATGGAACTCCTCTGGCACCCCTGTGTACGTCCAGTAGGGCTGGGCGATATGGCCTAAATATGATATCACGATATTTTCTGACCTTTCGGCGATACACGATACACATCACGATGTTTTTTCTTTTTTTCCCCAAACAATTCATTATGAGGCTTACCAAGACAGTATTTGAGTTTGCAAGCTAACATTAAAGACAAAATAAAATACCCATGCATTTAGCATTTTTATATTATATATTAGATTTAGATTATTGGATTATTAGATTATATATTGCATATATTTAGCAATGAGATATTATATGATTTAGATATGAAATATGATTAATTGAAAATGGGGGACCCTGATGTAAACAAGACGAAAGTCTTTCTCTGGTCTGCATCCCCTTAACAATTGTATGTATTGAGCTGTACTGTACCCATTCTGCAATATGTTAATAAAGTTTTAAATCAATCAATCAATCAATCAATCAATCAATCAATAGGATTTTAGCATTTTTATGAAACTACTGTATATTTGTATGTCTCTAAATGTTTTGATGAATTGAAAATGGAGGACCCTTATGTAAAAAAGCCTAAAGTCTTTTTCTGGTCTTCATCCTCCAGTCCACTGTTGTTGTATTGAGCTGTACTGTATTGTACCCATTCTGCAATCGTTAATAGCGTTTTCATTCATTCAATCATTCAGCCGGCAACAGAATAATTTTGATTGACAGTCGAGTCTGCCAATTACGTCACACCACTTGTACCCGCCCTGCTGTTCTTAGCACCAATCGGCAAGCGCTATTCTTTTTTTTACATTCCTGAATGCCCTCCATTGATTTTAACGAGAGCTCAGCTCAACGACAACAACAACAGCTCACCGCGGCCGACGAGTGATTACTAGCGCACCGCAGCATGACAACGAGGCATAATGATTTTACTGCAACAAATGTTATAATAAAAGCCTTTCCATACATCTGTCTGATTGAAAACTTTATAAACAAACCGCAGAATGGGCACAACTCGGCACGGGCTGAGATATGAACAGTAACGCTTGCTATCTATGTCGTCATCGGACGTTGCTATGTTTGGGTAAATACGCTGATGTGTACCTATATAACGTGTAACTATATAACGTTAATGCCACAAAACGAATGCCTTTGTTAATCATAAGTACTAACTTTGATGCAGTAGTGTGTGTGTGGGAGCGGCGTTGTTCAAAAGTTTGAACGGGGTGGACCAGATTGACGCGACACAATCCTCTTGGGCAAAACATCACGATATCCACGATACGTTAAAAAAGTGTATCGTTAATGAACTATACCCGATATTTATATAATATCGTCATATCGCCCAGCCCTAACGTCCAGGTCCGCCGGGCCCGGTCCGAAGTTGTTTCGTCGACCCGTAGGCCTGGGATAACCCCTTTTTGAAAACTGAAACACTTGTACTGCGGTATAGCCAGTCAATGTTCCCTCAAATTTTTTTTCGGTCTGAGCAAACACTCAAACCTCCTGAGCAGACATCAGCAACTACTGAGCAACATACGTCACCTGCCGATTAACCGGTTAGTTGATAAGCGGCGGTTTGTAAAAAATCGGAGAATCTTAATTTCCCTCAATGTCTAACATAAAAATATATACATTTTGCTGATACACAGAGAAATAATACAAAAAGATATATTATATTCCTTAATCAAATATTTATTTGACCATTGATTGACGATACAGAGCAAAGTCCTTACTTTGGTGGCGGCGGTGTGAGTCGTGTCACTAACTTTTATCTTTTTAGGAGGCTGACTCGTCATTATTTTATTAAAGGAAAACTCCAACATTTTGGGAAATTAGCTTATTTAACATCTTCCCTGGAGTTAGACAAGAAGATACATACCTTTTTTGTCTCTGTGCGTGCATTTAGCTTAGGGAACAGTCGCTCTGTTAGCGTAGCTTAGCTTCATCACTGGAAGTGGGGGGGGGACAATAGCCTGACGTTCCCTTACAGTGTATACAGTCACCAAATACACTCCAAATACAACTCCAAAACGTTCATGTAAACATGTTGTGACCTGTGTATTTACCACATGGAGAAATAAAAAATAATTGAATTAGACAATTACATTTTCTAAGCAAATATACTCTGAACAATTTTTTGCCTAAGCACTCGTCTCTGCGCGGAGCCGTGTTTGTGGACATTCTCATTCATTCATAGGATCCGAACCGATTGAAGTTTATGGATACCATGACTTAAAATCCTCTTACCTTGACGATTAAAAGCCTCCCCAATTTAGAAAACAGTAATCCAATGGCTGGTATTGATAATATAATACTAACTACTGCACGTAGCTAACCGGAGCTAACACAGAACCGGACGGTCTGTAAAGCAAATATAATGACTTCCTTTCTGGGGTTTTCAAAATAAAAGTGCAATGTTTATAGCAGTGGAAAACGTTTATTTTGTACATTATCTAACGTTAACACAAACCTAAACTAACGTTACAACTAACCTAAAGTTAGTTTAAGCAAAATGTTGGAGTTTTCCTTTAAGTGAATTATAATGCGACTTCATGGGTGACCATATTGTGATTTTTTTTTAAGAAGACACTGCCTTCAGCCTCAAGATACTTAATGATACTCAAAGTTTACTCAAAGATGCCTTATCATTATAATATATTTAAAGTATGCCTCCTCTGTATGGATCTAAAAGTATTGTTTATATTATTTTATATAACAAAATAATATCTCTCTATAACCAAAGTTACTCAACATGCTGTATTATGCCTAAAGTAATCTATCTGACAAATCTCAAGAAAATAACTAAATCAACCTATGACAAAATAATATATATTTTCAAGTCTTACTGGACAAAATAAATAACAAGAAAAATATGAAGTAATGTTCTAAATAATACCTCTTCTGTATTAGAAAATCCAGCTTAAAAAATATATTTTTGTATCTTTTCAATGTAATGTAAATTATAAAACAGTAACCTCACAAAGATACCAATTTAAAAGTGCACTATGCAGTTTCAGATTTGTTGCAATTAGTGTACTAAACTAATTTATTACACACATAATCCTTAGAATGATTGTATCATAACAAGCATCAAAATAGTTTTCAATTATTTTCTTTCTCTCTCTGTATAGCTGCATACTTCAATCAATTTGGTCAACTTTGCCATCAAACTCTCGCCTCGCACTGCTTTGTTTGTAATGTTTTTCTGTGTCCATGTGAGCTTTGAGATCGCCACCACTTTTATTAGACACAGAAACATATGGTCAAGCTTTGCACGCGTTGCACTCCGCTTCCAATTAGTCTCGACTGGGACGATAAATTGGGAATTTTCTCTGCAGTTAATCTGTAATGTACATTTTCGCGTTGGCATTGTGAGGAGCCAGCGATGCTGGTCGGATCTGTCCGCTTCCTGCTCTGTTGTGTGTGTCTGTGTGAGCTCAGTAGCGACGCCCACAAAGCACTGAAAGCGAGGCTTCTCTTGGTAACGTCACACGCAACAGGTTACCGTAGTATTCGGTGCAACGCGCCAGTCAATTTAACTACATGCATATTTTACACAAACGTTTCTGTGCGCGACAGATTTCAGATGTGCGCGGGAGCGTTTTGCCATGTGCAAAACGCTCCCATAGGGGGAACATTGTAGCCAGTGTATACCCGCAGTTGTGTTTTGGAGTTTTTTCTTGAGGGGTTATAGGAACAACCACCTCATGTTTGAACCAAGGGGGTGGTTGGTTCCCTGGTGTGTTGGAGCAGAGTCAACTCTCGGGTTAGGCCGTTTGAGTGTGCCCCCGCACGTTTCATGACGTCTGCCAATCGTGTCAGCCTTCTCTGCCTTGACCCGTCTAGAGAGTCAGGGGGTTTTTGTGGAGGCTGTGACATGGTGCACAACAATGCCAGCATACGCCCTTTCCGCCGGGGTGCTGTTTCAGCTGACCCCTTTGGCGCCTGTCTAGTCCGCAGTGCTCCAGGCTCAGGTCAAGTGCCTGTTGCCTGGATTGAGGGATCGACCTCTTCTGGGGGTCGTCTCCCCGGTGCGCTGCCTGCTCCTGCTGTGGGTGTAGCCTCTTGAGTGCTTCGAGCTTACAGCCATGTCAACCTGAACACGCCCGATCTCGTTCGATTTCGGAAGCGGTATAGGTTCAGGCCTGGGTTGTACTTGGATGGGTGACTGCCTGAGTATACCAGGATCAGTGAGCTAGGCGGCGTGCTATAGGGGGGAAGGGCCTGCTCTTGGATGGGCCCTGTCCGAATATGCTGGCGATGTGGGGGGCGGTGTCACTAGTGACCGCCTGGTGAGGTCTCGATGCTGTGGCGTCATTGGCCTCTCCAGGCCACCTTTTTCCTGGGGGGGTCTAGTTCCTTCTGGGTCTGGGTTCTCCTTCGCGCTCCGCTGCTACGGCCTTGCCAAGGGGTTGGTTTATTCTCTTGACCCCGTGATATTAGGGGTGGTAACAGGGGGTTTTGTTCCTTTCCGTTCGTTCCCTAGTGGCATGCGCGTTGTGTGTTTGTGTAGTCGTGGGTACGCCCCATGGTCTGCTCACCCTGTGCGTTGAGTTGCTGAAGTCTCCTCTTCGCGCAGTCGGATCCGACTCCCTCCCGTCCTCCATTAGGGAGGTTCGGGGGGGCTCGGGTCCTCCCCGGTTCTGATGGTTGTGGGGGGCCTCAGCGGGTAAATTCTTCGAGCGCTTAAGCTCTGCTCAGCTCCTGTGTTGCAATATGACGCTGAGCAGAGCTGCCAATCGTGTCAGTCTTCTCTGCCTTGACCCGTCTAGAGAGTCAGGGGTTTTTTGTGGAGGCTGTGACATGGTGCACAACAATGCCAGCATACGCCCTTTCCGCCGGGGTGCTGTTTCAGCTGACCCCTTTGGCGCCTGTCTAGTCCGCAGTGCTCCAGGCTCAGGTCAAGTGCCTGTTGCCTGGATTGAGGGATCGACCTCTTCTGGGGGTCGTCTCCCCGGTGCGCTGCCTGCTCCTGCTGTGGGTGTAGCCTCTTGAGTGCTTCGAGCTTACAGCCATGTCAACCTGAACACGCCCGATCTCGTTCGATTTCGGAAGCGGTATAGGTTCAGGCCTGGGTTGTACTTGGATGGGTGACTGCCTGAGTATACCAGGATCAGTGAGCTAGGCGGCGTGCTATAGGGGGGAAGGGCCTGCTCTTGGATGGGCCCTGTCCGAATACGCTGGCGATGTGGGGGGCGGTGTCACTAGTGACCGCCTGGTGAGGTCTCGATGCTGTGGCGTCATTGGCCTCTCCAGGCCACCTTTTTCCTGGGGGGGTCCAGTTCCTTCTGGGTCTGGGTCCTCCTTCGCGCTCCGCTGCTACGGCCTTGCCAAGGGGTTGGTTTATTCTCTTGACCCCGTGATATTAGGGGTGGTAACGGGGGTTTTGTTCCTTTCCGTTCGTTCCCTAGTGGCATGCGCGTTGTGTGTTTGTGTAGTCGTGGGTACGCCCCACGGTCTGCTCACCCTGTGCGTTGAGTTGCTGAAGTCTCCTCTTCGCGCAGTCGGATCCGACTCCCTCCCGTCCTCCATTAGGGAGGTTCGGGGGGGCTCGGGTCCTCCCCGGTTCTGATGGTTGTGGGGGGCCTCAGCGGGTAAATTCTTCGAGCGCTTAAGCTCTGCTCAGCTCCTGTGTTGCAATATGACGCTGAGCAGAGCTGCCAATCGTGTCAGTCTTCTCTGCCTTGACCCGTCTAGAGAGTCAGGGGTTTTTTGTGGAGGCTGTGACATGGTGCACAACAATGCCAGCATACGCCCTTTCCGCCGGGTGCTGTTTCAGCTGACCCCTTTGGCGCCTGTCTAGTCCGCAGTGCTCCAGGCTCAGGTCAAGTGCCTGTTGCCTGGATTGAGGGATCGACCTCTTCTGGGGGTCGTCTCCCCGGTGCGCTGCCTGCTCCTGCTGTGGGTGTAGCCTCTTGAGTGCTTCGAGCTTACAGCCATGTCAACCTGAACACGCCCGATCTCGTTCGATTTCGGAAGCGGTATAGGTTCAGGCCTGGGTTGTACTTGGATGGGTGACTGCCTGAGTATACCAGGATCAGTGAGCTAGGCGGCGTGCTATAGGGGGGAAGGGCCTGCTCTTGGATGGGCCCTGTCCGAATACGCTGGCGATGTGGGGGGCGGTGTCACTAGTGACCGCCTGGTGAGGTCTCGATGCTGTGGCGTCATTGGCCTCTCCAGGCCACCTTTTTCCTGGGGGGGTCCAGTTCCTTCTGGGTCTGGGTCCTCCTTCGCGCTCTGCTGCTACGGCCTTGCCAAGGGGTTGGTTTATTCTCTTGACCCCGTGATATTAGGGGTGGTAACGGGGGTTTTGTTCCTTTCCGTTCGTTCCCTAGTGGCATGCGCGTTGTGTGTTTGTGTAGTCGTGGGTACGCCCCACGGTCTGCTCACCCTGTGCGTTGAGTTGCTGAAGTCTCCTCTTCGCGCAGTCGGATCCGACTCCCTCCCGTCCTCCATTAGGGAGGTTCGGGGGGGCTCGGGTCCTCCCCGGTTCTGATGGTTGTGGGGGGCCTCAGCGGGTAAATTTTTCGAGCTTAAGCTCTGCTCAGCTCCTGTGTTGCAATATGACGCTGAGCAGAGCTATACGAAATATAATGTACGGTTATGTATATAGAGTATAGTGACGCTCAGCGTCAGGACTCACTGAGGACCCCTTGATCTTGCCTTGTGGTGAAAATTGGGAAGGAGCTGATGGTATGGCCACACCTCTGCTTTTGTAGGTAGTGGATGGGGGTGTGGCCAGACAGATGGTGGTAGTAAAGGTACATGTGTGAATTTATTTCAGTTCAATACTGGATATGAAGAGTATTGCAATATGACGCTGAGCGTCACTATACTCATTTATTACATGGCGTTTTCACATTCGCCGAAATGCTTGCTTGTGATTGGTCAATAGCGTGCGTCAGAGGTCAGTTATCAGACAATAATGACCGCTGTGGGACAATAATGACCGCTGTGCGCAGCTGTTCACAATCAAGCCCACTGACACACACTGTTTCAGTGCAATTAGACACTGCCGGTGTTCTGCTGCCGGCGATGACAGGGGGCGGAGCGACGAGCGGAGCCAGAACCAGTGTTGCGAGTCGATGTAAAATGAATTAGGTATATTGTTAGTAAGTTAGCCATGTAATAAGCGGGATAATGTATAGCTATACTCGATCATTGTCGCAAAATAATTGACCTTCACTGACGTTTAAAACACCTCGCCGAGGCGGCTCGGTATTTTAAACTCCGTGTCGGTCAATTATTTTGCGACAATGACCTCGTAGCTATACATTATCCCTTACATAACTATGGTTATATACATAACCGTACGATAATGTTGTTGGTTTAACAGATACAGCTAATGACATATGTGTGACCCCTAGTATGTACAGTGTTATATTATTATTATTATGTACATTGATAACAGTATAAATACACCAGCTAGCGGTATGATAGGTAAGGGATATGTACAGATATAGCTACAGTATCTACAGATATGTAAAAAGGGATTATATGCAGGTATATACAGACAGATGTGGATATGGTGTGTGGGTATGGTATGTACGGTAAATATAAATATATGTATACGGTATACACAGCATTATTGTACATGCTATCGTACAGAGTTATATGCATTATATGCAGGTGTATAAATAAGTATATGGAAAGGATTAAATGCAGGTATATTCAGACTGATATTGAAATATATTGTAGCGTTCTGTCATACCCGTATTGTTAGGAAGAATGAGGAAAGGTTTATGTTTCTTCTGGGTTATTTAATTCCAGTACATTGATTACATACAGCACTCGTCAGGTACACACAGCTACCTCCATTCACGTATATTCCACGAACAACGTAACTTCCGTGCCACCTCCTATCTCTCCCGGGGGGAAACACACCCCCAGGTGACACACAAAAACCCCAGAACATTACACTATCCCCCCCCTTCTGAGCTCTCGCCCCGAGAGACACATCAACAACATAGCACATCCACAATAACATTTTCCATTTCAAGCAGAACACTTTTTTTTCATTGTTATTCTTTTTTTCTTCTCTTTTACACAAAGTCCTTGAAACTACCTGGCGGCAGCCTCCGCATCTGCGGCCGCGTTGTCCCTGCCCGAAGGACTGAATCGACCTGCTGCTGCTGCGGAACAGGAACCGTTCGGAGAGTGCCATGTCTGTCCCGCACAGGGGACACGGTCTGTGATTCTGAGGGGGCCCCAGTATGGGAGGAGGGGAACCCGCCTGCTGGTGGACCACGCTGCACTCCCCTCGAATGGCGGGTACATCCGGCCCCAGTGGTGGTCGGAACACTGTCTCTAGGTGAGGCCGCTGGGAGGGCTGGGTCTTGAAGTGGGAGGCAATCCCCTCTGTACGGGGCCAGTCTGTCTGTGTGAAAAGCAACTTTCCTCCCCCTGAGTGGCAATTGTACCCTGTATACCACCTCCCCCACCCTCTCTAGCACCCTACATGGCCCCTGCCAGTGACAGTCCAGTTTAGGGCACCGCCCCCTCTTCCTCCGAGGCCTGGAAATGCCTCCCCTTAACCCGCACATCATAGTTCCTTTTTTGTCTCATGCCCGCCTTTTCCAGCTGACCCCGGGCAAAGTTGTGGGCGGACTCCATTAGATCTTGGAGTCTCCTGGCATACTCCCTCCCCGGGGGAACGGGGCGAGTGTCAGGGGGCTTGCCAAACGCCACCTCCGTCGGCGTCCGGAGCTCCCAGCCCAGCATGAGCAGTGCTGGCGTGCAGGAGGTGGACTCCTGGACAGCGGATCGGTATGCCATGAGAACAAGGGGAAGATGCGTGTCCCAGTCTCGCTGGTGCTCTGCTGTGAGAATGGCTAGCTGCTTGCCCAGAGTCCTATTGAACCTCTCCACTAACCTGTCACTTTGTGGGTGCAAAGCAGTGGTTCGGGTCTTCTTTGTGCCTAGCTGCTCGCACATGGTGGCAAAGACATGTGACTCAAAATTCCTCCCTTGATCGCTGTGGAGGGTTTCCGCTGCGCCGAACCGACTGAACATGCCCTCCACCAGCGCGTCAACCACAGTCTTGGCCTCCTGATCCGGCAACGCATATGCCTCCGGCCATTTTGTGAAATAGTCCATGGCGACCAGCATGTAGCGATTGCCTTTGTCCGTGCACGGAAACGGCCCCATAACATCCACCACCACTCTCTCTATGGGGGCTCCCACCCCCAGCTGTTGGAGTAGTGCGTGGGACTGATCAGGTGGGCCCTTGTATGCTGCGCAGAGGTCGCAGCGGCGACAGAAATCCTCTACGTCCCTTTTTATCCGTCCCCAGTAGAACCCCTGACGGAGGCGGCAGAGAGTCTTTGTGATACCAAAGTGCCCCGCCCCCACAGTGCCATGGGAACTTTTTAACAGTCTCTCTCATTGCTTTGGGAACCACCACCCGCCACCTGTTCTCTCCCGTAGCCGGCTCCCTCCACACTCTCTGTAGAACCCCGTCCCACACCCGCAGAGCCGCAAAGTCTGCCCACAGTCCCTTTGTAGCAGTGGTGCCCCCTGCCACCTCCCCCCAGGGTGGCTTCTGACCTGACTCTACCCATTGCAAAACAGGTTTTAAATCAGGGTCCTGCTCTTGCTGCGTTTGCCACTCTGCTTCTCCGATCACCTGCAGCTCCCTGCAGACCGGCCCGTCGCCCTCGTGCTCGGGGCATATTGTTACCTCCTCCCGGAGCTCTCTCTCTCTTGCCTCCCTCTTCTCACAGTACCGACACCCCTCTGGAGCACAGGGCCGTCGGGACAGGGCGTCAGCGTTGGTGTGGCGGACGCCGGCCCTGTGCTCAACGGTGAAGTTGAAGTCTGCCAGCCTCTCCAGCCAGCGGCACACTTGCCCCTCCGGCTCTCAAAAGGACGTCAGCCACTGGAGAGCGGAGTGGTCAGTTCTGATTGTAAACGGCAGGCCACAGAGGTAGTACCTGAAGTGTTTAACTGCCTCAACAACAGCCAGAAGCTCCCGGCGGGTGACGCAGTAGTTCCGCTCCGCTTTGTTGAATGTGTGGCTGAAGTAAGCCACCGCTCTTTCTCCGTCCGGCCCCACCTGAGACAACACAGCCCCCATACCCACGTTGCTGGCATCCGTGTCCAGGACAAACGGCAGGGAGGGGTCTGGGGGTCGAAGCACAGGTGCTACTGTTAGTCCTTTTTTTAGGAGGTCAAACGCCTGCTGACACTCAGGCGTCCAGGTGAAGTCAGCGCCTTTCTCCTTCAGTCGAAATAGGGGCTCAGCGATGCAGGAGAATCCCCTCACAAACCTCCTGTAGTATGAGGCGAGCCCCACAAAGCTCTCGAGCTGCTTTTTGTCTGCAGGGGTGGGCCACTCTTTGACCGCCCTTATCTTCCCCTCCTGCGTGCTGATGCCCTCTCCCGTCAGTTTGTGTCCCAGGAACTCCACTTCTCTCCTCATGAAGTGGCACTTGTCGGGGTGAAGTTTCAGTCCTGCCTCGGCTATCCTCCCCAGGACCCGTCTCAGCGTCTGGAGGGCCGCCTGGAAGGAGCTGCCGTGGGCCAGTATGTCGTCCAGGTACACAACGCACTCCTCTGGAGGATTGCCAGCCAACACGCTCTCCATTAGCCTTTCAAACGTGGCTGGGGCGTTACACAGCCCGAAGCTGAGGACACGGAATTGCCACAGCCCCCTCGGTGTGCAGAAGTCTGTCTTAGGTTTAGACTCTGGGTCGAGGGGCACCTGCCAGTAGCCAGCACGTAAGCCTAGTGAGGAGAACCAGGACAAACCAGCCACTGTGTCCAGCGCCTCATCAACATGGGGCATCGGGTAAGAGTCTTTCTTCGTCACCTTGTTCAGTGGTCTGTAGTCGACGCAGAATCTCATTTTTGAAGTGTTCTTCTTCTTTACCATCACCACTCCCGAAGCCCAGGGACTGGCAGAGGGCTCTATGATGCCCGCCCGCTGCATCTCATCAATGGCGCACTCTGCAGCTTCTCTGTACGCCATGGGAAGGCGGCGGGCTGGTGATCTGATAGGCCGGGCGTCCCCTGTGTCTATTTGGTGATGCACCAAGTGAGTGCAGCCAATTTCAGCATCTGTCAGTGCAAAAATGTCCTTGAACTCATTTAGCAACTGCCACAGCTCCTCTCGCTGTTCCGGCTCCAAGTGGCCACCGTTGCGTTCCCATATGCCCCTCACAACGGCTAGCCTGTCAGCCTCTTCCTCCATGTTAGGCTGCGCCAGGGGGAGGGGGGCCCCGGGTGTAAATGGGGCTGCTGATGGGGACAGGGGCGTACTGCCAGCAGGTGAGGGGAGCTGCCTGTCAGGGGCAAGGGGCATGGGGGGTGAGTGTTCAGCCGTCGAGTGGGCAGGGGAATATCTCAGGCGGGTATTCCGGGAGCGGGAGCTACCGTGACTGTCCAGGGGGCTTGCAGAATGAAACTGTCTCTGCTGCCCTCACTGCCAGTGGCGCTGACCTCAGGGCAAGTGGGGGGGATATCATCTCAACAGTGGGCCCACAGGGAAACTCAATGTGTTCTCCCCCAGGTCCAGCAGGCATCGGGCAAACTTCAAGAAGTCTAGCCCCAATATGCAGGGGTCCTGCACCTCTGCCACCCACACCCGGAACTCCACCGACAGGCCCCCCACTGTTATGACCACCTTTCCCTTCCCCAACATGGGGGCTAGTTCACCAGTCACTGTCCTCAGCTGCACCGACGTCTGCTCCAGCTGTGTCCCCACCGGGACCACGTCAGGCCTCATCAGCGTCGCAGTCGAACCCGTGTCCACCAGGGCCGAACACGGCGCCCCAGCCAGGGTGACGGGGACATAGCAAAAATTGCTTGCATGCGTCCAGCCCACTACCATGACTGACTCAGTGTCAACATCTGCTTCTGGGGGGAGTAGAGCCCCACCCCCCCGGCTGTGCTGATTGGCTCCCTCCGCTGGAGGCAGAGCAGCATGGGACATGGCGCCAGGGATCCGCTCCGCCCCATCTACACGGACCCCCTGCCGTTTCCCTGCCTCTCCTGGTGATTGCGGCAGTCCCTGCGGAGATGCCCGGGTTGGCCACACCCCCAGCAACGCATGGGCCCCGGTGAATGAGCCGCACCTCCTTGTGGTTGCAATGTCACGGCACGCACCAGCTCTGTCATCCGCTCCATCATTGCGCCCACCCACTCCGGCTCCCTTGGGCCGCTCTCCCTCGCAACCCTCACCGTGGGAGGAGCCTCCCTCACGCCCTCCTGTGTGGTCTCGCCCCGCAGGTCTTCTCTCCAGCGCCAGCTCCAAGGCCCCCTGCAGCGTGCTCGGGTGCCTCAGCTGAACCCGCTCACGCAGGTCTCGCGGCTCGATGGCGCGGACAAACTGATCTCTGGCGTACTCACTCAACACCGCGGGGGGCATGTGGCCGTATGCCCGTCTCGTGAGTGTCTCAATGTCAGTTGCCAGTGCACGAAGAGACTCACCGGGCCGTCTGTGCCGGTTGCATAGCTCTGTGACCACGATGCTTTTATTGTCACATCGACCGAAACGCCTCTGTAGCGCCCCCACCACAGCTCCATAGTCTCTCAGCTCTTCCGGCCCCAGTGCACTCAAGCATGCCAGGGCATCATCCGTGAGGGACAAAACGAGACGGGCAGCCTTTTTTTTATTGTCCACCGGCCAGCCATTCAGTTCGGCTGCCAGCTCAAATTGCATAAAAAACGCCTCCAAACTGCCTTTACCAGAATATTTCAGCGCCTGGTCTGCTCTCCAACCGCCGTGTGCACCTCCACATGGTGCCACGCTTTGCATGTCATCCTTACCGGACGCCGCCGGGTGGAGTACCGGCGCCGCCGTCGCGTGGCCGTCACTCTCCCGTCCTCCGAGATTGCCAACCCCGACTTCGGCAACGACCTGCCATCTTTCCAGGTCTGGAAGTCCACTTGACAGACCTTCATCCTCCCTCTCCTGTTTAATCTCCTGGCGTGGCTCTTCTTTTGCCGTCATTGCTAAGCTAACGCGACGTAGCTAGCCAGTAACAGCGGAGCTCCACAGGGTACACAGTGCGCGTCAATCCGAGTTCACTAATCCCACTTCAGACACCAAATGTAGCGTTCTGTCATACCCGTATTGTTAGGAAGAATGAGGAGAGGTTTATGTTTCTTCTGGGTTATTTAATTCCAGTACATTGATTACATACAGCACTCGTCAGGTACACACAGCTACCTCCATTCACGTATATTCCACGAACAACGTAACTTCCGGTGCCACCTCCTATCTCTCCCGGGGGGAAACACACCCCCAGGTGACACACAAAAACCCCAGAACATTACAATATATGATAAATATAAATATATATATATATATATATATATATATATATATATATATATATATATATATATATATATATATATATATATATATATATATATATATATATGGTGTATACAACAGTATTGTGCATGCTATCATAGAAAGTTATATGGGTAGAATAAAGTTGGAAACAGATTTATGAAAAGATAAAGATATATGAGCCAGAGATTGACCTGCTAATAGTAGAGAGTACCAGATTTTGTCTCAAGTTGGAAACCTGTCCCCAGACAGAGAGAAGATTTCTGGGCCAAACCGATTGGCACAGAGCGTCTGTTTTTTTCTGGTTCAGTGGGGAATCCCATCAGGAATCCTTCAAATCCCTCGCTTCTTCTAGCGCTGCCACCCCCAATTTACCACCCTATTATCAATCACATGCTAGCTATAGGAGACCAACCAGAACTAATTGAGGCTGAATCCAATTAAATTAATAGATACATTCCAGACAATCACATGTTAAATAATAATAATAATAATAATTACTTGCATTTATATAGCGCTTTTCTAGACACTCAAAGCGCTTTACAATGTAGGGTGGAAATTGCCTCCTTCACCACCAGCACCCAACCTTGGGCTACGCAGGCTCAATGGCTACCATACACTGGCACCAGGCACACATCACACTACACAATCGCTGAACAGCTCAGGAGACAGGGATTGATATCAGCCAATTAAGGGGAAGGGATGATTAGGTGGCCTTGATGTCAGAGACCTGATTGGGAATTTGGCATTTAATAATAATAATAATAATAATAATAATAATAATAATAATAATAATAATAATAATAATAATAATAATAATAATAATAATAATAATAATAATAATAATAATAACAATAACAATAACAATAACAATAACAATAATAATAATAATAATAATAATAATAATAATAATAATAATAATAATAATAATAATAATAATAATAATAATAATAATAATAATAATAATTTTCATTTATATAGCACCTTTCATACATGGAGTGCAACTCAAAGTGCTTAACAGAGACACGTCTTCTTTAAACAAGCCAAGAAGAAAAAAACACAGTAAGTCAAGAAAAAACAAGAATACCATAAGGTCCATAAACTAAAAATGTATAATAAATGCATGCATGCATGCAACACTCCCAGACGTACCCCACGCGAAGGTAAGGAAAAACTCACTAAAACCTAACAATAGGAAAAAAGACAGGGAGACAGGAGGCGACGCAGAGAGGGTCACATCCTCCCGGTCATCACGGGACGTCGAACATTCCGGTCATCACTACAAGACAGCCGGAGATAGGGAGACAGGGGGGCACGCAGAGGGGGGTCGCATCCTGGGTGGGTGTCATCACGGGACGTCCAGCACTCCAGTCATCACTCCGGCCAGAGATAGGGAGACAGGGGGGCACGCAGAGGGGGGTCGCATCCTGGGTGGGTGTCATCACGGGACGTCCAGCACTCCAGTCATCACTCCGGCCAGAGATAGGGAGACAGGGGGGCACGCAGAGGGGGATCGCATCCTGGGTGGGTGTCATCACGGGACGTCCAGCACTCCAGTCATCACTCCAGGACAGCCACTCACAGGGAGACAGTGAGACGGGAAAGGCGTTATACTGCACGCGTGATTGTGATGGTGATGGGCAAACATAGCAATAGATACATGTGGTGGGCATATATGAAGTAAGCATATTTTGTGAATACAATAACACAGTCAGTTTTGAGGAATTGCCTCCTTGTAGGTGAGTGACACTGCTGGCCCGATGAGACTGACTGCGCCGCATGTCAGGGACAGAGAGTACAGATATGAGAGGCCTTCTGTAGGTTTTGAGGGGTTGTTGACAGTGACAGTGCTGGCTTGGGAAACCCGTGCAGCATGTCAAAGTCACACAAACAAATACAAATAAAATAATAATAATTTAAATTGGGATTTTAAAATCAGCTAAAAGCAAGAGTATAATAATAGGTCTTGAGCTGTGCTTTAAAGCTACCCACAGAGGCTGCCTGTTTTATATGTAGTGGGAGATTATTCCACGCCGTCGGCCCATAGAAACAAAAAGCTGCTTCGCCATTCTTTTATATTTCATTGTAGGCACTTCGAGCAGGTCCGCACTAGAAGACCTGAGGGGGCGGTTTGGAACATATCTATGTAGGCAGTCGCAGAGATAAGATGGTGCCAGACCATTAAGAGCTTTAAAAACAAGCAAGAGAATTTTAAAAGCAATCCTAAAGACAACCAGGAGCCAATGCAGTGAAGCTAAAACTGGAGTAATATGGACATTTGGAAATGTCTGGCCCATATCCTCAGTCGGTCAAGACAGTGGTAAGTATTTGTGTCCAGGGATGGTAGTGGTGATGGTGGTGGTGGTGGTGGTAATATATATCAATTATAATATATGTTACAATAAATATAGGCAATACAAAAAGAAAATTGTATTATTATAATTTTTTAAGAAAATATATACTATGACTAAAAGTAAACAGTATACACAAGGTGCAGGTGACGGTCTGTACCCTAACTGGCATCATATACGTCATTAAAGGAGCACACCAACTTTTTGGGAAATTAACAGGGCTTTTGAGGTGATGAAATCACTGCGCCCAGGCAGCAGCTGGTTAGGCAAAAAAAAATTCAGAGTATATAACTTCTTAGAACTAATTTTTTATTTAAAGTTTTTCCACGTGGGAATATACACAGGTCACACCATGTTTACAGGAACGTTTTGGAGTTGTATTTGGAGTGTATTTGGTGACTGTTGGGAACTAGGCTACAGTGAATGACGCTAAGCTAGGCTAACGGTGCGGCAGTTCCCTAAGCCTAATGCATGCACAGAGAAGAAAATGGTATGTATCTGCTTGTCTAACTCCAGGGTAGATGGCAAATAAGCAAATTTCCCCAAAAGTCGGCATGTTCCTGCACAAGTTTGTTCTTACACTATAGGAGTGTTTTAAGCCCTCAGTGTAAAACGTGTTTTCTGAATATATACTATGAGTAAAAGTAAACAGTATACACAAGGTTCAGGTGAGGGTCTGTACCCTAACTGGCATCATATACGTCATTAAGCACACGTTTGTTCTTACACACTATAGGAGTGTTTTAAGCCCTCAGTTTAGTCCAGGAAGCAAAGCCTGATGGCTGTTTGTAACTCCTTGTCCGTGACATCTAGTGTGCCTCTTGTAACTGGCAGCCACTTGCAAAGACATTAATCTTACAAGAGGTACACAACAGATTGTTACTTGAATAACACCCACAAAGTCAACAACATACTGTATCCCAGTGTTCAGGGTTCTCTACAGAGACTCGGGAAAGGACTCGATGCTGGCAAACTTCCCCCTCTGTGGCCAGGTCAAAAGGGCTACCGAACCAAGCTGTTGAAGGCTAAACCCCCCCCATCTCTTCAGGTAGGGGGGGGGGGGGGGGGGGGGGGGGTCGACCTCTTATTTTAAGGAGTGGAAAAAACATCTCAGAGTCACTTCTCCTCTGGATGTTGGTGAGACAGTGTGAATGGACAGCAGACTGAGACAGTGTGAATGGACAGCAGGCTCTGAGACAGTGTGAGTGGAGACTCTGAGACAGTGTGAATGGACAGTATGCTCTGAGACAGTGTGAATGGACAGCAGGCTCTGAGACAGTGTGAATGGACAGCAGGCTCTGAGACAGTGTGAATGGACAGCAGACTCTGAGACAGTGTGAATGGACAGCAGGCCCTGAGACAGTGTGACTGGACAGCAGACCCTGAGACAGTGTGACTGGACAGCAGGCTCTGAGACAGTGTGAATGGACAGCAGGCCCTGAGACAGTGTGAATGGACAGCAGGCTCTGAGACAGTGTGAATGGACAGCAGGCTCTGAGACAGTGTGAATGGACAGCAGGCTCTGAGACAGTGTGAATGGACAGCAGACTCTGAGACAGTGTGAATGGACAGCAGGCCCTGAGACAGTGTGACTGGACAGCAGACCCTGAGACAGTGTGAATGGACAGCAGACCCTGAGACAGTGTGAATGGACAGCAGGCTCTGAGACAGTGTGAATGGACAGCAGACCCTGAGACAGTGTGAATGGACAGCAGGCTCTGAGACAGTGTGAATGGACAGCAGACCCTGAGACAGTGTGAATGGACAGCAGACCCTGAGACAGTGTGAATGGACAGCAGGCTCTGGGACAGTGTGACTGGACAGCAGGCTCTGGGACAGTGTGACTGGACAGCAGACCCTGAGACAGTGTGACTGGACAGCAGACCCTGAGACAGTGTGAATGGACAGCAGGCTCTGAGACAGTGTGAATGGACAGCAGACCCTGAGACAGTGTGAATGGACAGGAGGCTCTGAGACAGTGTGAATGGACAGCAGGCTCTGAGACAGTGTGAATGGACAGCAGACCCTGAGACAGTGTGACTGGACAGCAGGCTCTGAGACAGTGTGAATGGACAGCAGGCTCTGAGACAGTGTGAATGGACAGCAGACTCTGAGACAGTGTGACTGGAGACCCTGAGAAAGTGTGAATGGACAGGAGGCTCTGAGACAGTGTGAATGGACAGCAGGCTCTGAGACAGTGTGAATGGACAGCAGGCTCTGAGACAGTGTGAATGGACAGCAGGCTCTGGGACAGTGTGACTGGACAGCAGGCTCTGGGACAGTGTGAATGGACAGCAGGCCCTGAGACAGTGTGAATGGACAGCAGGCTCTGAGACAGTGTGAATGGACAGCAGGCTCTGAGACAGTGTGAATGGACAGCAGACTGAGACAGTGTGACTGGAGACCCTGAGACAGTGTGAATGGACAGGAGGCTCTGAGACAGTGTGAATGGACAGGAGGCTCTGAGACAGTGTGAATGGACAGGAGGCTCTGAGACAGTGTGAATGGACAGCAGGCTCTGAGACAGTGTGACTGGACAGGAGGCTCTGAGACAGTGTGAATGGACAGGAGGCTCTGAGACAGTGTGAATGGACAGGAGGCTCTGAGACAGTGTGAATGGACAGCAGGCTCTGAGACAGTGTGACTGGACAGCAGGCCCTGAGACAGTGTGACTGGACAGCAGGCTCTGAGACAGTGTGAATGGACAGCAGGCTCTGAGACAGTGTGAATGGACAGCAGGCTCTGAGACAGTGTGAATGGACAGCAGGCTCTGGGACAGTGTGAATGGACAGCAGACCCTGAGACAGTGTGAATGGACAGCAGGCTCTGAGACAGTGTGAATGGACAGCAGACCCTGAGACAGTGTGAATGGACAGCAGGCTCTGGGACAGTGTGAATGGACAGTAGGCTCTGAGACAGTGTGAATGGACAGCAGACCCTGAGACAGTGTGAATGGACAGCAGGCTCTGAGACAGTGTGAATGGACAGCAGACCCTGAGACAGTGTGAATGGACAGCAGGCCCTGAGACAGTGTGTGTGAGTAAGTACTGCCCCTCTCCTTGGATACAGATTTCCCTGCATCGCTGCTGTGGTTTGTGTATGTGTGCTGTGTTAGCCTAGATGTTATTATTCTTTGTATTATAATTCTACTGAGTGTGATTAGACCCACTACACACGGACTTGGATGATAGAAGGAGCACGTTCAGTGTTAGACTAAGACTCCCAAGATGCAACACTGAACGGCACAGGATGTCCTTCATTCCGACAACCATCAGACTTTATAACGCATCACTGTGCCTCACTGCATCAATGAGCACAGAGTGACAGTACTATCTGGCAAATCATCCTGGACTTTTACTTTTTAAATCTACTTTTAATTATTACTGTACATTTGACTGTATAGTACTTAATATTTTTGGCTGTATATTTTAGACTGTTTAAACATATCTCAGAATGTATATCCCTGACTGTATTTTATTCTTATTCGTGATTTTAGATTTTTGTAGTGTTGAATTTCCCTCTGGATCAATAAAGTACTTCTATTCTATTCTATTCTATTCTATTCTATTCTATTCTATTCTATTCTACACATGCTTGGCTGGTCTCTGTCCACTGCACTGGTTCTGAATAAAGTCTCTTCTGTGTGAAACTCTCTGTGAGGCTGTCACTTCTCTTCCTTCTAAACGAGGAGTTTCTGTCAGGGCCCACTGAGCTGGGAGCAAACACCCACGCCCAGAATGTGTTTCAATATTCGGATGGAAAGTCCACTGCACACCCCGAAAGAAATTCAGTTCCTTAAAGGAACACGGCAACTTTTTGGGAAATTAGCTTATTTTGCAGTGATTTCATCACCTCAAAAGCCCAGTTATTTTTTTAAAGACAACAGGGCTTTTGAGGTGATGAAATCACCACGCTCAGGCAGCAGTGGTTCGGCAAAAAAATAATCTGAGTACAGTATCTGCTTAGAAAACGAAAATGTCAATTATTTTTTATTTATTTCTCCACATGGTAAATTCATACAGTACATGTATTTCGTGGCTGTTGGGAACTAGGCTACACTGGCACACCTACTTCCAGTGAATGACGCTAAGCTAGGCTAACAGTGCGGCTGTTCCCTAAGCCTAATGGATGCACAGAGAAGAAAAGGGTATATGTATCTGCTTGTCTAACTCCAGGGTAGATGGAAAATAAGCAAATTTCCCAAAATGTTGCCGTGTTCCTTTATGTCCCATTCAAATGTATTTTGAAGACGGAAAATACCCCTGGAGAGAACCCACAGATCATTTAAATAAGTACAGCGATGTTGAACAGCTGATCCATTTTAAACACCTCCAGAGTCATATTGTCCCGGTACTTATGTCCATTCTAATAGTCACTGTTCTTATGCTCCATTATGTTCACATACAGTGTTCAATACCCCTGTTTTATTTCATATTGTAACATTACTTTCACGTATTTACATCTTCCTATATGACATAAAACATTGTCAAGTATCAAAGGAAGCTTTACACACATTCTTCTACTGGTAAGATCTCAACAATAACATAACAGGATGATTAGACTCAGAGTCTAAATATTTCATTCATAATAACATGATCACCTAAATAGCCTCCGCAGAAAATACTGTATCTGTTCTGCAACAATGAATGGGGCGTTCTCTATTACCCCGTTTCAATTTGTAAGACGTGATTGAGTCTGGAGGCGCTGCCGTGTAAACAGATATGTTACAAGCCTGTTAGACTCTCGCCGCGGCGGGGGCTGCTGGCACTTCAGCGCGAGCTCTGCCATTATCGTAAAACATGACACTCAGCGCGCGGCGCAGTATAACATTCACCGTCTGCCAGCGCAGCGGCCGGGAGGATCGATACAATCTTGGCGGAGCACGTGTTGCCTGTCGAGGGCTTTACGACTGTCATCACTTCACTGATAATGTGCTTGGAGGTGAGGGGATCCCTGGGGGAGAGAGATGGAGAGAGAGAGAGAGAGAGAGAGAGAGAGAGAGAGAGAGAGAGAGAGAGAGAGAGGGAGATCTACACCACTGCCAAAGAGCAGGAGAGAGGCCACTCAAACCGTTCCGCTCCTGCGTCCATACTAATGTTACTGTGGAGAATGTGATACTAACCATACTATTACTGTTATCGATCATCTATATTAACATTACTGTAGTGTTATCAACCATACTAACATTACTGTGGAGAATGTGATACTAACCATACTAACATTACTGTGGAGAATGTGATACTAACCATACTAACATTACTGTGGAGAATGTGATACTAACCATACTAACATTATTGTTATCGATCATCTATACTAACATTACTGTTATCGATCATCTATACTAACATTACTGTTATCGATCATCTATACTAACATTACTGTGGAGAATGTGATACTAACCATACTAACATTATTGTTATCGATCATCTATACTAACATTACTGTTATCGATCATCTATACTAGCATTACTGTTATCGATCATCTATACTAACATTACTGTGGAGAATGTGATACTAACCATACTAACATTATTGTTATCGATCATCTATACTAACATTACTGTTATCGATCATCTATACTAGCATTACTGTTATCGATCATCTATACTAACATTACTGTGGAGAATGTGATACCAACCATACTAACATTACTGTTATCGATCATCTATACTAACATTACTGTTATCGATCATCTATACTAACATTCTGTTATCGAGCATCTATACTAATATTCTGTTATCGATTATCTATACTAACATTACTGTTATAGATGATCGATAAGTTTGTTAGTATAGATGATTTATAACAGTAATGTTAGTATAGATGATCGATAACAGAATGTTAGAATAGATGATCGATAACAGAATGTTAGAATAGATGATCGATAACAGAATGTTAGAATAGATGATCGATAACAGAATGTTAGTATAGATAACAGTAATGTTAGTATAACATTAACATTACTGTTATCGATCATCTATACTAACATTACTGTTATCAATCATGCTAACAATACTGTCGAGAATGTGATACCTTACCAACCACGCTAACAATTAAATGCTATTTTCACTAAGGATGGAAGCTTGGGTTGCACCGTATGCAGAGACGCAAAACGTCTTCTTATTTCTGAAAAGGTAATTGGCACACTGCACGCACTTATCGGAAGAGTGGATTATCGGGGACGTAAACAGCAATGCACAGAACAAGTTGCACAAAGAAATCTACAAACATCAGGATAGCATATAGCACACAAAAGGGCAGTTGAAGTCGCAGCAACTAAATAAAAGGAGTTGGTGGTTCGAATCCCGCTCAAGCCCATGTCCATCCCATTGCCGTTGTGTCCTTGGGCAAGACACTTAACCTACTTGCCTTAATGTGTATGCATGTGAATTAATGTTGGTGGTGGTCGGAGGGGCCGTAGGCGTTGATTATTCGCCACGCTTCTGTGAGTCTGCCTCAGGGCAGCTCTGGCTGCAATTGTAGCTTACAACCACCGGTATGACTGTGTATGAACGAATAATGGACTCTGTGAAGCGCTCTGAGTCAGAGAAGAGCGCTATATAAATCCAATCCATTATCATTATGTGCGTCTTCATCATGCATGCAGACCTGTGTGGCGTGGACTACGTGTGGTTCTGTAACATTACTCATACCTATAGCCTATGTCTACTACAGCAAGCGTCACAGTGAAGTCCTCCCTGTGAGTCACGCCGCTGACCCCGCCCCCAAAAAGAGCTCCCCCGAAGACCATGGTATGGTTCGCACACTGGTGGCGGAGAATAAGAAACTCTCCCAAAGTGAAGCCCTAACAAAGTGACTGGCTGCTGCCTCAGACAACCTGGCCAAGGCTAGCATCTTGAGGAGGTGCTGCCCACTGCCCCGACAGATGTCAAGGAGCCGTGTGCAGGAGCCAGGGCTTCCCAGCTGGCCCTGGGTGTCCATATGGCTCAGGCTAATGACTGGGGGTTCTGCGTGGCCCTGTTTCTGGGTCCACACCCGAGGTGTACTGATTAACCAGAGGCCAAAGGGGCTGCCTGCCTGCCGCTCCAGATGGTGGAAGTCAAACCTCCGATTCGGACATGGAGATTGACTACTTGGCTCGGCCAAGGCACCAATATTAACCCTGCAAGACCCGGATCAATTTATACTTGCAAAAAAAAATTCAACCTTTCAGATGGTGTTGTAGGAGTACTTTGGAGAGGAAAATATAGTGTTTAAATTTTTTCTTTAAGTTTTTGTAAGGTTTTATTGAAATGTTGTAATATTACAACTGTGGTTCTATCAGGTAGCAACATTTCCTATAGGCCATTTTTACTCACTGTCAGAATAGCATGGCACATGTCTATTTACTTCACTAAAACAACTTAAGGGTTCATTTATATGGTTATGGTTTATATTTAGCCACAGAACAGTATACATTATGAATAATATTTGGCCTCAGAACAGTATACATTATGAATAATAACATCAATAAGCCATATTATTTTTGGCCAAGCATGCACGTGTGTGTGTGTGTGTGTGTGTGTGTGTGTGTGTGTGTGTGTGTGTGTGTGTGTGTGTGTGTGTGTGTGTGTGTGTGTGTGTGTGTGTGTGTGTGTGTGTGTGTGTGTGTGTGTGTGTGTGTGTGTGTGTGCATGTGTGCATGTGTGCTAGCATGCATGTGTGTTTATGTTTGTGCACACTCGTGTCCATGTGTGCAAGTTCAAGTTTCAAGTTTCTTTATTAGTTGTCATACAGAAATACAGAATACTTTTCTATGAAATGCTTCTTTCTGTTTTGCTCCTGAGAGTGTGCTAGATAAAAATAGATAATTATAAAATAAGTATAATAAGTATAAAATAGAAAGTCAAGTACTTAAACAAGTGTAAACAAAAGAAGAATGTTCAATATACATATATACAATATACCATATACAATGCAGAGTAGAGTTACAATATAATATAAATGAGATGAGGTAGCTTGTGGTGCTATTACTGTTTTTACAGTTTGGCTCAGCACCAACAAACGGAGGATGTGCGTTATATTTTTCTGAAAGAGTAGCTTGTGGTGCTACCTTGTGGTGGTAAGGTAAGGTGCAAGGCTTGGCTATGTGCAATGAGGTATGAGTTGCCAATAAATATAGTGTGTTAAAGTGTCTAAAGTGTGCAAAGTGGGTGCTACAGTGAGTTGTTTATTTAAAGTGAGTGTGTGCGTGTGGATGTGTGTGCTGTGAGTGTATTTGATGGTTTGTTACATAGTGTTATTGTCATTGAGCATCCTGATGGCCTGGGGATAGAAGCTCTTTCTGAGTCTCTCTGTGCTTGCCATGAGACTCCGGTATCGCTTGCCTGACCGCAGCAGTTCAAAGAGGCAGTTGTTTGGGTGGCTAGAGTCTTTTATTATTCTCTTAACCTTACTCTTGCAACGCTTGTTGTAAATGTCTTGGAGAGTCGGAAGCCCACCTCCAATTGTGCGTACGGCTGAACAGGCCACTCTTTGTAGTCTGCTACGGTGCGGTGCTATTCCCAAACCAGGAGGTGATATTGCCAGTCAGAATGCTCTCTATTGTGCATGAGTAGAAGTTCTTAAGTATCTTCTGACTCATGTTGAACCTCCTTAGGCGCCTAAGGAAGTAGAGGCGTTGTCGTGCCTTCTTCACTACACTGTCAATGTGTGTGGTCCATGTCAAGTCCTCGGATATGTGGACTCCGAGGTACTTAAAACTGTTCACTCTCTCGACCGGTGCCCCGTCGATGCTGAGGGGGCTGTAGTCCCTGACCCCCGACCTCCTGAAGTCCACAATCATCTCTTTTATTTTTCTGACAGGCTGTTCTCCTGACACCATCCCGCCAGAACCTATACCTCTTCCAGGTAGTCCCTCTCATCGTTTGCAGAGATCAGGCCCACCACTACTGTGTCGTCAGCAAATTTGATGGTTGTTGGATGGTTGTGTTGTTGTTCCGCTGTGCCACAGTTGTGTGTGTACAGCGAGTAGAGGAGCGTACTCAGAACACAGCCCTGGGGGGCCCCTATGTTGAGGGTGATGGATGAGGAGGTGCAGTTGCCTGCTCTCACCACCTGGGGTCTGCCCGTCAGGAAGTCCAAGACCCACTGGCAGAGGTCATAGTTCAAGCCCAGGTCCCTGAGCTTGCCTTTGAGTTTGGAGGGGACTATGTTATTGAATGCTGAGCTGTAGTCGATGAATAGCATTCTCACATAGTTCCCCTGCCTCTTGTCCAGGTGTGATGCTGCTGTGTGCAGCACATGGGCTATGGCGTCCTCTGTGGACCTGTTGGGGCGATATGCAAATTGCAGGGGGTCCAGGTTGATGGGGAGGAAGGAACAGATGTAGCCCTTTACTAGCTTCTCAAAGCACTTCATGGCTATGGAGGTGAGAGCTACAGGGCGGTAGTCGTTGAGGCAAGCGGGCGTAGATTTTTTGGGTACAGGGATGATGGTGGACTTCTTCAGACAGGTGGGGATGACAGCCTGTTCTAAGGTGTGAACAGCACAATGGAATCTGATATTTTCATTCCATTATTCTGATTTGGGCCACGTTCATATGTGACCGTGCGCAGCTCTATCGTCCTCAAGTCGCGGAAGTGAAATGACGGCAAATAGAAGTAACTTTTTAAAACTTTTTTTACTTTTCAATTCTGATTTGGGCCACGTTCATTATGTGGTCTGATACAGGTCACGGATACAGGTCGGCTTTTCTTTGCAATGCAACACCAGTCTAAACAGTCAAGTGACTTCTATGCAACTTTGGTCACATTTGAAATATAATGTGAACAGGCTTTGCAGTGTGGACGTAGCCGTGTGTCCTTTTGTGTGCACACCCTGTGCATGTGTCAGTGTATACATGTACACGCATGCAGGGTTCGAATTGTCACCTGAGAGCTATGGGGGCCCCCTGAAATTGTGGCTGTTTTCGAAGTCATATTTAGAGGAATATCTCATTATGATTAGTCTAATACTAAGTAATAATGACATCACACAACAGTCTAATCATTATTCAGTCTCATTCTTAACCCATCAATATTTGTTCATTTTCTTACTCACCTCTGATATATAATGCCATATTTACTTATTTGCATTTTGCATCTGATAAAATACAACAATTTAATTTGAAAAATTAGACCAAATTTATGAACTTGAATTAACATTTATTTGTCTCTGCACACTTATAAATAAAAAACTAACAAAATAATCTAATGGAAAATAAATAGTGTATGGCACAACAGCAGCATTTATAAGGATACAGTAAGTACATTATCATCTGATAATAAAATGAGCATAAAATAAATACTTGTATAAATCTAAATAAATAATGTTTTTTTCTCATCTCTGTGGCAATGTGCTCTATGATCTGTGCACAAGAATGATCGGATCGGTGAGCTGGCCCGACTTTCGCACCGTTCAACTCATTAAGTGTCATAAGGGGTTCAATTTGGTATACAGCAACCTTTCTTTAGCGACAGTATATGCTGCCCTTGTCAAATAACCAGCTATATTTATTTTTCCAAAAGTTCCACTGACTCGGACCCCAGCATTGTGGTGGTTGAGTAGCAGCACAGTCCAGGTCTAGTGGTGGAGACTCGGGTCTGGCAGTGGCACCGGCGCGGTAACAATAACAGGTGCACTGCGCACAGGAGCAGCAGAGCTAACACTAGTACTAGCACTAGCAGTGTCAACTTCAGTGACAGTAGCGCTGCTAGCTGCTGCACTAACAGCGTCAGTCTTTGGCCTTTTTATAAAACCAAAGCTGTCCAGCTTTGTACAGCCTTGCGGCGGGTTGAGCCTTTTTTTTGGCGGCATGTGGCGTACTGTTTAGTGTTTATGTTTTCAGTTGCAGGACACGGACCGGCAGCCTTCTGTTTACAGCAGCTGCTTGCTGCTTCTTCTTCACTAGGTTGGAGTAGCGTTAAACTTATGGGCGACGCATAGCGGCTTGGAGGTGAAATGCAGCCTATTCCACAACATTAATTACTCTGTTCTTTTAAAAACTGAAAAGAAAAATATGATCTATTAACAATTTATTTTTACGATAACATAAAATAATACTAATTCGTACATAAAAAAAAAGAAAAAAAAGATTATAATTCTTTTTGAGAGACCCCTTGACTATGGGGGCTCAGACTATAGCTATGGGGGCTGAGCCCCCATTGGCCCCCACATAACTTGAACACTCACGCATGTATCCGTGTGCGTCTGTATGTGTAAAGCTGGACCAGCAGAACACTGGCAGAGGAGAAGAGTCTCCATTCATATGGCTGCCAAACAGCTGTGAGGTAGAGAGGCGCCTGCCTCAGAGACCCAAACTTCAGCATGACTTCGGGATTCCCTTCAAGTACAACATGGCTCTGGAAGAAGGCGCACTGAGAGAGTTCTGTTACTCTCTCTCTGTTCCACTCTCTCTACTGCAAGCAGAGTAGGTAGTAATATAGGCAACGTCGATTCTTTAGTAGCAGAGTGCATAATAGTAAAAGGCAGTACAAAGGCTAGTATTTTACTTTATTATTATTATTATTATTATTATTATTATTATTATTATTATTATTATTATTATTATTATTATTATATTATTATTATTATTATTATTATTATTATTATTATTATTATTATTATTATTATTATTATTATTGTTTTATTGTTGTCTCAATTCATGCTTTTTGTTAATATTCATCCATGTTAATACACATTTTCATGTCCAGAGGTGGTCCATAACAGATAGATCAGCATGCCTTGGTCAAACAGATCCATAACAGATAGATCAGCATGCCTTGGTCAAACAGATCCATAACAGATAGATCAGCATGCCTTGGTCAAACAGATCCATAACAGATAAATCAGCATGCCTTCAATTCACAACATTTATGTCAGACCAAACTAACCATATCCTCTCTCTCTCTCTCTCTCT